>NC_057796.1:83200595-83488717 GCF_018294505.1 Triticum aestivum | reverse complement strand
CGTGGGGGGGGGCATGCATTCATAGCTTAGGATTCCCTTCCTGCCGACATGAGGGGGGGCAAGCAATACCGTGCGCTTTGCGAGATAGGTGCCACATCGAAGTTGCATTTGGTATTTGAACATCAAACCACCCTTTTCATACATATATTTGGTCCACATGCAAGTGTGTTTGTGTTCTGACCCTCTCCCGCGTCATTTTTCGCCAAATTTATGAATATTAGACAAGTCGGATGACGCAACAGACACGGTTCACTCACACTAACCGGGTATCGCGGTCTCTTCGCCCGACGTCGCCGAGGAAGCTAACGATCATTACTAGACGTAGGCACTCAATCAGCGGGCTAGAGTATGCGGGTATGTCGTGGACACCGACTACGACATCGAGGTCGTCAACAGCGATGGCCTGAGGCGGGCTATGTCACAGGTTAAGGGGCCCACCACCAACCCTCGGGTTCAACCGCCGTCGATCTCATCGATGGCCCCGCCGCTGATCTCCTCTCGCTCGTTGTCAATAATTTGCCATCCTACATCGCCATCGAGCCCCTTTTGTCATTTCTGAAGGACACGTTCTGCGATGCTGGCTTGGGATCCACAGCTTCCAAGTCAGACCTCATCAACGGCAACCACGAGGAGGGCACCCTCTCCGGATCTTCCAAGGGGAAAGAGCCCATCTGCTCTTCCAAGGGGAAAGAGCCTGTCTGCGACATCAGGGAGGGCACCCTACAGCCGTGCTCTTCCAAGGGGAAGGAGCCCATCTGCGACAACATGGAGCGCATCCAGGGTTCGTGCTCTTCCCACGGGAACGAGCCCATCTGTGACAAGTGAGGAAACCCATGATTTGTTTTGCCGTGCCTCTTCACAGGGGGGAACCCATGATTTGTTTTGTCGAGTCCCTTTTGTAGTGTAGTGAGAATATGTCCAGTTTTAATTGCTATATTTGGTTGTTTGTAGTATGTCTTTTTTATTTCAGTTGTTCACAATGTGATGCCCTATATGTGCAATTATTTACTGTGTGCATTTCATCAATCTAGTTTTAAACATACCGATAGGAATGCATATATTTGCTTGCTGTTAAGCCTGTTATAGCTAGCATATGCCTCTTTTAAAGTTTTTTTATTGTTTGGTTGTTTGTAGTTAGCATATGTCCAGTTTCAAATGCTATCTTTGGTTGTTCGTAGTTTGCCTTGTTTATTCCAATTATTCACAACGTGATGTTCTATATGTGCAAGTATGAACTGTGCAGTTCAATTTCATCAATACCAGTTTCAACAATACCACTATGAATGACTACATTTGGTTGCTACATCTTGTAGTTAACACGCCTTTCCATTTTTATTTAACAATAACTAGTGTACTTAGACCGGCACAATACCAGTTTGAATGACTATGTTTGCTTGTTGTTAAATGTTAGGCATGTTGCAGTTAACACACCTTTCCACTTGTTTTGCTTTACTAGCGTGCTTAAACCTACACACTGAAGCTATCTTTTGGAGATTATTTTGTCTACCATGGATATATTTGGTTGATGTTTAGCCTGTTGTGCTTAACATGCCTCTTGATGTACCTACACATGACAATTTTGGGAACGACTGTTGTTTTCCATCGAGGTTAGTTTCATCCCATGGCTTATATATACTCATTGTTCAGGATATCGGTAGTTGGTACCATATAGGCCGGGAGCTGATAAGGGACTAATCGGTGAATCGGACTTTTAACTGAATATATCTGTAACCCATTTATCGTTAGGTTAACTAGGGCCATATGTAATATATCTGAGGCTACATAGCAACATGCACTGTACTTAATGTCTAAATATGGAATCCTAGGCTACGTAAAAGAGTATCATATGCAACAACAACAACAACAACAACAACAACTTAGCTAGAGGTTAGAGTTAGTTTCTAGCTCATGACTAACCCTGAACTAACTCCATCCAAAGAGGTGTTTGGATGACAGGGTTAGATTGACAATAAATGCACTAGGAGAACTAGCTCTAATTAGCACCTCTTGGGTCGGATAGTTTTTTGGGTGGGTTAGATGCAACTAGCTCAAACTAGCCCTCATGTTTGGATATACTTTAGGGCTATTTGAGCCCGAACTAGCTCAAACTAAATCTAACCCATGGATACAACAGCAGTTAATCAACCAATAATTTGTAAGAATGCAATAAACTCCTTCCGGTCCATAATATAAGATGTTAATTCATCTAATATGTGAGTATATTGGATGTTATAAGATATTATAAAAGGGTGTTGGACTACATCATTGTGCAATTGTTGTTTAGCTTCTAATATTAACTTGGTGCTTTTAGGTACATATGTCATTGGTAAAGATCCGCACTTCGACCCTTTCTACGTATGGGGCAATGAGATATCGATGAACCAGCATCAAGTGAGGAAGCTAATAAAGATTGTTAGTAAAATCGGTCAAAAGATGACAAATAAACTATTTGTTTACACTTTATCCAAGACAATAGCGAACTGCAGGATGGTAAGTAAGAACTCTGCAGCCTTCTTTTTATTGTCCATAATGAGTTGTGTTAGATGACAATGTCTGAATCTTTTTCCTTTGCAGTGGTTCCCAAAGCAGTTTACTCAAGATTATCTCTCAAACTACATGATTGGTGGGCATGCAAAGGTTAAAGTATTTCTACCAGAACACGATGATTATCTAGATGTTTTCATGAAGACCGTGAAGGATGGGCAGTCGGCCATCACAAGGGGTTGGACTAGAGTCGTGCGTGCCTTCTGCATGGAGGAGGGCACAATATGGGCATTCCGCTTCACCTTGTTCAGCAACCAGAATGTATTTCGCCTCTTTCTTTACCGTCTTTAATAGTACAAGTATACAACTGTGGTTCATCCTTTTTTATTTGGTTCTTATGTAATTCTTGAACATATGTACCTATGAATCGAATAATGCATTGGTTGTTTGAACCTGATGGGTATGAATAAAGCTATAGCATACATTCAAATTTAAATCCGATACAATTTGAAATAGCATCAATTAAATTACGGTGAAATTACCATCCCTCTCGAGGAAGGGACTGGCCGGCTGGAAGGCCCGAGGACCCGTCGGCGCCTGCCCATAGAAGGGGAAAGGAGCCAGTAGAGCCCAAAGACCCATATGACATGTGATGCGACTTGGACGCCGGAATGGGTAATACAAGATCCATCTACGGATCCAGGGGATACCCTCCCGATAGACGGGACGAATAGCAAGCGTGGCTCGACCAAAATGATAGAGATCGAGAGCAACACCGAGCCCGGATGGAAGCCGAGCTCCGACACGATGTAGCCCGAATAAGGGGCGCCGCTCACCCAATGTGCTTCACTGATGAGGTGATGCAACACCAATTCCCAGAAGTGTTTAAACCCGTAACCATCGAGCCATACGATGGGACTACAGACCCGGCCGTGTGGATAGAAGAATTTCTCCTCCAGATTCATATGGCTCGAGGAGATGACCTCCACGCCATCAAATATCTGCCATTAAAGCTCAAAAGGACCATCCCGGCATTGGTTGAACGGCCTCCCGGAAGTCTCCATAGGCAGCTGGGAAGAGCTCGGGGATGCTTTCCGGGCACCTATGTCCGACCTCCCGATGCCGATGACCTGAGCCATGTGGTCCAACAACCCGGAGAGTCAGCCCGACAATTTTGGAATCGGTTTTTGACAAAAAAAGAACTAGATTGTCGACTGTCCGGACGCCGAAGCCATTGCCGCATTCAAGCACAGTATCCAGGATGAATGGCTCGCACGCCAGCTCGGCCAAGATAAGCCGAGGACAATGGTAGCACTTACCTCCCTTATGACCCGCTTTTGTTGGTTGGCTCGTAGAAGCACCAACCCCTAGGACCCCGGCACTTCAGAAGTCCGGGACGCCAAGGGAAGCCACGGCGCAATAAAAATAAGCGTCGACACAATGGCACCGATGTCGATGACACTGCAGTGAATGAAGAATTCCGCAACTCCAAATCGGGCCCGCGAAAGAAACCCTCTAAAGGGAACCAGGATGGACCCACCAAGTTGGACGTAATCCTGAATAGGCCTTGCCAGATCCACGGCACCTCCGACAAGCCCGCCAACCACACCAACCGTAGCTGTTGGGTAATCAAACAGGCCGCTAGCTCACACCCGAGGACACGGGCAAAAGCCCCCGCAGCGAGGACGGTGAGGAACCTCGTAGGCAAAACAATGGAGGCTAGAAACAATCCCCCACCCCCCCAAGTCAAAACGGTGAATATGATCTACACGACTCATATACCCAAGAAGGAAAGAAAACGCGCACTTCAGGACGTCTACGCCATAGAGCCTGTAGCCCCAAAATTTAACCCATGGTCGACATGTCCGATCACCTTTAACTGAAGGGACCACCCGACCAGTATCCGTCATGGAGGATCGGCGACCCTGGCCCTAGATCCAATTATCAATGGGTACCACCTCACTAGAGTCCTCATGGACGGAGGCAGCAGCCTCAATCTGATTTATGCAGATACAGTAAGGAAAGGGGTATTGACCCATCAAGGATCAAACCCAATAATACCACATTCAAAGGGGTAATCCCAGGCGTTGAAGCCCCCTGCTCGGCCAGACGACATTCGCTCGATTCAACGACCTCCCCCATTACGCCTATCTAAAGTTAAAGATGACCAGACCAAGGGGTGTCATCACAGTCAATGGCAATATGGAGCGCTCACTCCGGACGGAGGAGCATACCGCGGCTCTGGCAGCCGAAGATCAAACAGGTGCCGAAGGGCATACCGCCGTCAAGACGTGAGAGGCAAGAAAACGAGCCCGAGCCCGGTCAAGTACCTCAGTGGAGAAAGCCGAAAACTGGCTGTCATAATAAGCGAGAACTGGTCGGCGATTCGATGACAAGTATTAAAATCGCTGGAGATTACACCGTGTAATACGAAGGGTTTGTCTTCGAGCAAACCAAGTGATACATGTATATACCTCGAATATCACGACACACTGGGGGCTAGTCACCAGCCCCCGCAGTCAAGCTCCTATGGCTAAGTGAAAGTAATAAAACCGCATAGTCCGATTGCCTCATTTCCCTCCCGCACTACCGCCTTCGAGCACCGAGACGTCGGCTAAGGGTCATAGTGCGGAGGACGAAACACCCCTCGTAGCATCTACGTGGGGGCTAAAGACGACGACTGGTAACTTTCAGAATAAAACGGCCGCACAGGAGTCAAAATAACATCAAACACATGCATGTATGATAAACCATACAAAACAAACGCATTATAAAGCATCAGGTTCAACCTGTGCCACTGATTGTTGAAGAGAAGTTGAAAGAGATAAAACAAACATGTGCAGCTGTTGTTGCTAAAACACCAAGATGGTCTGCGAAGTAGGCTCAATGGTGGCTTACTTCATCTTTATTTCAAAGAACTAGTGGACCCGTTGCGCCAAATGGCGCAGAGGCACGCTAAATCCATGTTCGCGATGACAAAAATATCCATGGTTTAATACCCTTTATTAATAGGAATCATGGTGGATTGTTGTCTACAATGAGACGTATATACACATTTTAATTTGATAGCACAAAATACTTGCTACCATTCTCGCATAGACCCATTCGAAATCATGTCCTCATTGAAAACATTTGCTTTTTTCAATGACTTTGCGTTTGAGCAAAAAAATACATAGGCTCTTCTTTAAAAATATATGTACCTTTAAAATCATGAGTGCTTTCAAAATATTTCATTACTTAGGAGTTTTAGGCTTAAACAAACATGTATGATTGAGCTTTAGCCCTTGTGTATGAAAATAATGAAGGAGCATCAAACAATAAATAGCAGATGAACAATAGTTTTCAAAACGTCCCCATAATAGCAATAGGTAGTCTATGATATTTGTTTCATAACTACCAAACGTGCCTAAAACATCATTTCTACTGAATCCACATAACAAGTATTTATGGTAAGGGACACCATCACATAGATTAAAGAAAAAAAAGGGACCGATCAATAGTTCAACAGTAAAGCATCGACAACTTGCATGGTGATAGGAGCAAGTGGCACTGTGTCCAGTCTCTAAGTTGCGGTACATATCCTGAAGCCTTGTAGTGCTCCATGATCAGCAATGCATCGTCGTACGCACATCTTCACTACAACCATACATACACCACAAACAACATGCCGGTATATTTACCTGATAAAATAGATAGTGATACAAATTTATTTGTCAATTGTACCAGCAACTTGAATTGAAAAATGCAATGTTTCATTAAGATCACTATCCGACTATTTTTTTTTAAAGAACCAAACTGAATCCAGAAAATAAAATAGATAGTGATACAAATTTATTTGCCAATTGTACAAGCAACTTGAATTGAAAAATGCAATACTATCGGACTATTTTTTTAAAGAACCAAAATTGAATCCAGAAAACAAATGTTGTTTTGCGCCAAATGGCGCAAGATACCATGTCAGACCCTTGGTTATTTGAGAGAAGATGATTTCCAATGTAGCAATATTCTGTATCCCGTTGCACCAAATGACGCAAAGTCCAATTCAAACCAAGAGCTAAATGCAAATATTTTCTTAATAATGTAAGAATGTAATCATTAGTAGCTTACAAGCAGTTGTACACATGGGCAACACAATAAATAAAATGTGCTCAAGACATGATAAAGCACTGTGTCCGTGCAGTTCTTAGAAATATTGTTCATTGCATCATACTCCCTCCGTCCCAAAATAAGTGACTCGACTTTGTACTAACTTTGTACCTCCGTCCCAAAATAAGTGACTCAACTTTGTACTAGCTTTAGTATAAAGTTAGTATAAAGTTGAGTCACTTATTTTTGGACGGAGGGAGTATATGTTATCATGTCACAGTAGTACTCCCTACGATCAACGCTCTTATATTTCTTTACGGAGGGAGTAATTTTGATTAAACAATATAGATAAAGAACGGCAACACAGAATCAAGTTTGTCTTAGGGATGATAGTAAATTACAACAGACACTGACAAAGATTCAAGAAAAGTGCCCTTCTGTCGGAAGAAAAGATTATTTCTTCAGTGACCATATAAGGACCTTGCTTCAGTGGTCAATGGTGTGGTTGTCGTCGTGGGCTGCACCAAACAATGGCCTCCTCGAGCTTGTTTGTCCAGAGACCCTATACACCAGAGTGTTGGTTGTTTGATCAAGAACCAAAGAATAGCCTCACGTGATATTTTTGGTTGTTTATATATCTTGGAAGGTGAGTACCTAATAGTCTGGTTTCAAGTAAGCAAGTAAAGGAAAAGGTAACATTTTTACTTCTGAGGAAATATCAACAATCTGGTTCTACAAAAGAGTTAATGGACCTACCTCATGTAGGTAGCTACTGAACTAAAAATGCAGATAGGTTAATCAGCAAGATTCTAATTCTGAAAACAATAAACTGATAAAACTTGTAGAAAAACCGCAAAATTATTATTATCCTGATTGGCCAAATAAGCATGTGCGCACAATAAGTTCAGAATTTTTGTTGCTAAGAAAATGAGCTAAGGTCTACATCAAAAGAAGGTAATAAGAGCAATACTGTGGGTATAGCCATCATCTTTGTACAGAAAAGAAAGCTATCATCTATGCAAATAACTCTTCATCTTTAACTAGTCATTTGAACATCTCCTAATGTTCCTGGTCATGTAAGCAAATATTAAACCTCGTCTCCTTCGAGGGGCAAAAAACATCAATGTTCATTTTCACATTGAGTTAAAAGAATTTAAGAAAATCTATTGTTCCTGAAACCAATCGAATGCGCAATGTAGTTTATCAAATTATGCGCATATATATAGCAGATAGCCAATAACTTCTGATCATGACATCTTTACTTACCTGATGATGTTAAATATGATTAAAGGCTGAATAGCCTGGGCGACCACAAAGTTTTGGCCTATCAGTACAGAACTTTATCCAATAACCTATATTAGTATAGGATGTTGAGAAGGAAGCCAGCTCGAAAAAAATCTAATAAGAAAGCTTCAATTGATAAAAATATAAAAACAACCTATAATACTATTAATATATATGAACTTTAAACTGTAACTGAATGGTAGACATTATAGTGCTTCGATGTACGCAAGAATAAACTCTTCTAATAATTTTATTGCTAATCTTTCAGTCAATACTTGCAAGAGAGAAATATTCTGGGTGTAAGAAGAAATAAACATGGAAGTGGACTGTCCATTGAATGTGTGGGAAAGGCATCGTACTCCCTCTCTCTCAGTTTATAGGGCGTGCGCGTACCCCTAGGTCGTCAATTTGACTAACCTAATACAAGTCATATATTACAAAAAATATACCAATATAAACTTTAGATGTTTTATTTTCACACAGTATAATTTTTGTGTTATATAGTTTATATTAGGGTGATAAAATTGGCAACCTAGGTATACGCACAGGACTTGTAAACTGGAACGGAGGGAGTACCATAAATATCTATGGCATGTCAATTTATATATATTAAGTAAACCACATTATCCCTTTTGTCTATGTAAAGAGAAGAACATTTGATATTGACACTTGAGTTATTTCATATTGTATAGTTAATGATACATTGGCCTACAATCTCTATATCCCTTTATCCGGGTAAACTCTATCTCTACCCATATGTTAGATGGCCTAAGCAAGCGCACCGCGGTACCAATTGCCTATGCAGATACCAATTCTTCTGGATTATACAAAGCATTTGTTGAAGGACAGCGTAGAACTAATTTGAAAGCTCACAGAAAATCAGGTAGCAGCAATACATGACACTCCATCAGCATCTTGTTTCCTTGGTCCATGCTTGAAATTTCCTACTGAACTGTAGCAGGTCCGTCAATTGTGCAGGCTAAAGTGCGTATATGTGGTAAATAGCATGCTGGCAAGAATTTAGCTGAAATAGAAGATGAAATGCAAAATATATATCAAATTAGCCAGGAAAATGTATAGAAAGACCTTAGGTCATGATTCCTTTTCAAAATGAAGGTTTCTGTAACAGTTTTGTCATTGGATAATCATCATATATCACAGCTACTAATCATGGGTTAGTGCAGAGTTCTCTATAAAATATTTTTCCCACAAAAGGGAAAAAGAGAGAGTGCTCTCCAAACATAGAACGGAGCTGAATAATAGACTCCTGCCAAGTCCACTCTATGCAACGAAAATATGGTTGAGGAAATCCACCAACAAAAACTAAATTTGCAGCTCACACTAAACAACATAGTTTTTTTTTCTTGAATTTACACTTGCAGTATCACATACCAAAATGGATGCAGTAATTACATGGAGTAATTAGACTGTTGAAAAAAGGATGCTCCAACTATATTAAAAGTCAACCTAGTGTAATTTTCATTTAAGAATAATATAGCATTCACCTTGTGATATACTTGTATGCGTATTTTCTCGGGATCTCACTTGCTTCCCTATTATGTACACCCACAAGCTATCCTCCATAATAAGTATATGTTGGCTACTTCAGTAGCACCTATCCATATCTTCATTTCGCTAGGAGATCCGTTGGAAGAGAAGTAAAGACTCTGTTCTACGCCTTTATTGCCTATACATACATACACATATTCGGTTGACAAAGCATGGTTTACTTTGTAAGTATCGTCACTTTGAAATAAAACACGTCTCTGCAGCACTTCTCTTCCTCTCGGATGTCAATACGAAGACTGAAATTCTGAATTTCCGAGTTAACCTGTGCATGCCGTTCCCCAAGAACCCGAACGACCACTGCTCCTTGCCATAATCCTGCACACAAAACATCAGAAAATAAGAATTAGGCATCTGGCAGAGAGCCTTGTCGGATGATCCGAGCAAGCGCTGGAAGAGAGCCTAGACGGCTACCATATGGGAGAGGGAAGAACGCAAGCCAAAGTTGAGGCGACGCAGTCAAGCAAGCAAGAAAGTTCAGAGAAATGCAGCGTAAAGTTCAGTAAGAAGCAACAAATTATGTAAAGAGAAAGACACATGTGAACTAATCTGGCAGCAGTTTTAACACATAACAGTTTTCTGAACATTTGACAGGACAACTCATGTGCATTTTGATAAACTCTATATACTGGAAGTAGGCGTCACTCGCCAATCTCGGTGCCACATTATTACATTACTTCCGCACTCTCCATGGAACGAATATGCAGAATTTGGCATGTGTTGGCAATTTAAAAACATTGGATACAATATCTTTGACTTTAGCAGAAAGCAAAACATTGGTATAGTGCTCAAACAATCCCAAAATGGTATTAAGAAATGAGAAACGGGAAACCTGTTAACATTATTCAGTGCTCAAACAATCCCAAAATGGTATTAAGAAATCTATCCTGGCCTTCCAGTTTATAGAAAGAAAAGAGACAGGAGCTTAGACAGACTTACAAAATGCTAATTCATCCACTAAGCTTCTGCCAGAAATAAGCATGCATTGCAGATTCAGTAATTAGCTGTGTTGCATGTAGAACTATGGAGCATTCATGCGAATATTGGTTTCTGAGCCCAGGCTCAGCTGATCCTGAAATCACAACCATCAGGTGGCATGTGGATGTGTGACCAGTGTTGTATTGTGCTCTGTATAGCAGCTGTATGGAGGGGAAAATAAAGCCAGCCAGCAGACGCATTAAATGAGTAGACAACCGAAAGGGAGAGGCAGAACAGGAAATTCGAGAACGGATCAGGCACTGTTCTGTGCCAGGCTGAGCCGCCTCCGGCACACTAACTCGCCGCATGAGCAGATCACCAGCAACCATGTTCATCACCAATCTCATGCAAGCTGTACACCACTCGACCTCACACTAAAAACACACAGCTGGGATGCTGCGTGCTCCTCAGCATTCGAAAACACTGTGCTTCCCCCAATCCAAACAAAGTAAATCACATTAAAGATATAGTACAGTCTACTCAACTATACACGAGGCCTCAACTCTAGTAACAGAGGAACAAGCGTGCACCATTGCTCACCAGAACACACCGAAAATCCCTTAGCTATTAGTCAGCCTGCCGATACCCCTCTGCTTCTCTGGAGCAGCTAGTCCTTGAAGTGCATTCACATTCGCCGAGAGGCACCCACTGTCTTCATGCTCTGCGGCGCCATTCCATAAAAATGCAACCCCTCCATTGCCAGGAAGCTTCCCTAGTGGCAGATTTGCCAAATGGTCCTAAAAACCCAAACCATCCCTTTTCTCTGCAAATGGTGCCCCACTCACCATCAACGCCTTCAGACCAGCTCACATATGCTCAAACGCTTCCGCACTTGCGTCACCCAGGCGAACAACATCCATTGCTTGCATATACAGAGTCGAATACCTGCATGTGAATGACAGATTTACCGACTGTTTTTTCTGGTAATGAACGAGGTGCGCGGGCAGTATGATCCTTGCGTCTTTGGTCCATCCTTCACGATGTGCTTTGCGGGATCCTCCTCCAAGTGGAGAACATCCATCACCTGGACAAGATCGACAAATGGCAGGCAAATCAGAACCCTATCTGAAAACGCGCAGAGTGGCAGAGTACAAAATCTAGTAGCGGATTTACCCTTAGTACATGGCAGCATAACATCCCTGTGTGCTCAAATTGTCCGCACTCACACTCAAATTCCAGTCCTTCGTCTCTTACTATCACCTCGTACACCACCCTACACCACACCACCAGAAATATGTTAAAAGACAGAGCATCATTTCTAACACAATATAAAGAATAATGAAACAACAAAAATCAGAGGAATAGACTTGCATCAGAAGCACGCAAGCTTGACAGGGATGCCATGGTCACACAAGAGCTCTTGATCGCTTCACTCTGAGGAGCCACTCCACTTGCTTACTTTTTTTGGCTCACAAAAACTAGGAGCTGTACACCGTGAGCAATTTTATGGTCAACCATATATGCCGTCTCGTCCACAACAAGTTAAGCAGAGCCAGGCTCCTCGCAAATTTCCTTCCAAACCCATTCTAATAACTATCACTCGGTGATTGTGATCTATCATGTGCTCGGCCACATAATACCTGTTGTCATCTGACCGGAGCAACCTTATCATCGCCGTGTTGCCGCAACGTGATGATCGACGGTTATCCCTTAACAGATTGCCCTTAACATCATACAAATACAAGCATGCGCATGAGCGTCAGCATTCTGAATTATTTTTAAAAAAAAGCACAAGGACCAGAAGAAAAAAAGAATCTGTGCCGAAACAAAATTCAGAAAACTAACAACTGACGTACCACATAGCCGTACTCTATTTCATGCATGCACTTCTCCCTATGAACATTAAGTCTGCTCTTGGGCATCAAACACCAAATCCACTTTCCCATGAGTAAGGGTTGTAGAAATCATAAGCCTCAAGAGAATTGAAACTCGTTCCGGTGGCTGGATTAACAACAGCCCCCGACTTCTTGTCAGCATAAGCTGGCAGAGAGGGCTCCACTGTGGAACCTGTTTGGGTCCCTGTCTCTTTCATCATGATTTTTGGCAACCATTACCCTGCATAACGAAAGACTATAAATCAAGCGCCCAGGAAAAATGTTTTGTTGCGACACATTAAATTTAAATTGTGCCACCCATTTAGACCAATATTCCTAGATTTACTATGCCTAAATTAACTAACTAATACAACATCGGACTAAAATTTTGATTGATACACTAACACTGCATATCCAGATCAGGCGCGACAAAAAGCACGGCAAGAACAATTAAAGCCAATTAAAATCGAATTCTTCATCTAAAAAACAACTACATAGGCCAGAAGTAACGATGTATATCATATACCAAGTTCATGGAATTGATTTCTGCACAAGAGCGTGAGTTCAATTTTCACATGTAAAGATTGCTAAACCATTAAACAGATTAGCCTAGTCGCAACAATACCTTTTCGTCCAAGAGCCACCGTTGTACTTTCCAAGGCCAACTCCTTCCTCACCCCCCTCTTCCAGCATAGTATATGAATGCTGCAGCACATCTGAATCAGCCACAATGTCAGTGTCCCTAGAGTACATATCGTCCAGCTTTTTTGTCTCTGTTGTGCATCCTGAGTAGCTTCCGCCCCCCACGACCAGGTGAACAACTTGCTCACCAGCATCTTCTGAATGCTTTGGAATTAGCAGCAGGAGAGCGAGATCTTTCTCGAGGATGCCATTGAGCTAAAACTCCAACGGCAAACATGTTGCCAATATAACCGCTCCTCGGCAACCTACAAACGCAGGACTCCAACCATCAGGCATCAGCTACCCTGGATCTAGCAAAAGGTAAATAAAAAGCTCATGACACCAAGGGGAGGGTGTTGAATGCCTTGCCAATGCCATATTTAACCGGACAGTACAAGCATTATTCCATTCAATCGACCTCTTCGAAGAAGAACTCGAGGCCTTCCATGGACGCAGCCGCTCCTGCTCTGTTCTTGAGTGGGTCCGAGACAGAAGATATGCGTCGAACAGGTGGAAGGAGGGGGGTGAGAAAGAGCAACAGTTCCTGCTGCTTTGTCCCCGATCCAGTTAACAAGCCAAAGTACTGGCCCGGCCAACTTCAAAGCACCACACCACAGACACCTTCGGTTCCCCCTCAAGTCTTACCAGTCACGGGTGTCGGCGCAGCAGGGTTGGCTTCGCCCGTCCGCAGCACAACGAGAGGGACCGGATTTGGGTGTTCTAGGCTGGCGGCGAACTCCTCCCCGGAGTGGGAACCTACAGCACACGGACGGATGTGGAATCTCCAGATCTAAATCTATGGAATCTCCAGATCTAAATCGAGGAAGGAGGCACTAACCTGTCGACGAAATCCAGCAAAAACTCTCGACCACCGTCTTCCATTAGTTCGTCGCCGGCGAAGGACAGCGTCCGCCGCAGCTAATGAACGGATTTTGGTAGGGTTGTCCTGGGGCTGGGGGCGGTGCGGGGGAATGGGATTGGGGGGATGCGCATGTGTGTGTTTCGGATGGGGGCCTCAGCGGCTCAGAATTGAACACAACTATCTGGGCCACGGACCAAGACGCCCGCGCGCTCATGGCCTGCACGCGCATACGATTTGGGCCCACGACCACGCACTATTCCATACCGTATACAGACCGTACATCCTTTTTCCAGCGCCTCCTGTCAGGCTGCTCAGAGCGAATTACTCGAATCCCAAGCAAGGGGCGGACGCCAGCGGTTTCGGGCTCAGCTGAGCTCGAGCACCGAATCGCTGCTTCCGCATTCATGGCTGTATATAATTTTCACAAGCTGCGATTATTTTGTCAGGGACTCATGGCTGTATATAATTTTCACAAGCAGCAACCCCTATGTGACAACCTACCCTCCAGTGACAAAGCTATAAACTATCCAATGGACCAAAATGAAGCTTTCGACATTCTGGACATGCCTATCACCATTTTTTTAGTCTCTTTGTGGGCTCTTCAAAATAGGGAAGAATACAAAGTTTCTTAAAAGCACACATGTTCAGAACCAAATGTAGATGAAATAAAGCTCAACAATCAATATGCTATGCTAATTAACCAATTTAAAACCAAGATGGAATAAAAACAGCTTGTACATACCCCTAGAAA
Source organism: Triticum aestivum (assembly GCF_018294505.1). Taxonomy (NCBI): domain Eukaryota; kingdom Viridiplantae; phylum Streptophyta; class Magnoliopsida; order Poales; family Poaceae; genus Triticum; species Triticum aestivum. The sequence continues at coordinate 83,474,211 of NC_057796.1, read as the reverse complement.
TTGGTTCTGAACGCGCAATGCAGTCTCTTCTAATTGTTGTTGTAGCGATTCCCATCAAAACTGCAAATGAGAGGTAAGATTCAGAAAACTCTTACATTCATGAACATAACTATTTGTAGTGATTCCCATCTAAACTGCAAACGAGAAGATAAAATTCAGAAAACTCTTACATTCATTAATATAAATATTCACAGGTCAACTATATAGAAAGAAAAAGGCGTTCATTAATATAAATATTCACAGGTCAACTATATAGAAAGAAAAAGGCACTTTCTTTTCATCTAAAAGGACTTTACCAACACATCAATACCATGTATGCAATCTGGACAAGCTAGCAAGAGTTAGATGCAAAGGTTACATGAACTAACTGGACATGCCAAAATAGTAACCCCTCTTCCGGTGAACATACCTGAAAAATGACATCTTCGAGTTGCTCCTACTTCCTCGTTCGAGGAGCTCTCTATATCAGCCACTGACCTCCTCATCCTCATGGTGCTCCCCTCAGCCTGCAATTTCAGCGGACAGGGAGGTCCAGGAAGAAGAAACAAGTGGAAGAACAGAAATAGTGAAAAAGAAAAGAAAACCGAGGTGTCTTGCAGGTGGAGAGGATGACCCGGGCAGCGGCGGCGGCGGCGGCGCGATACCTCAACCAGGTGGCGGCCACTCCAGCATGGTACATGGGGAGGCATGGACGCGTGGACTGACAGTGATGCTCATGTCGATGAAGACGATGAGACGGCGCCGGTATTTATTTATCAAAGTTTTTTCATCAATTATCTGTAGAACAAAAAGAGAGATGAAGGAGAACATGTCAGAATGCAGAATTACCTCAGATATTCAAGCATACTAACTGAAGGAGCTCCTTAACAAACACATGAATTGCAGGCCTAAATCTGTAAGGAATATTTCCAGATCTTCTATTCCGAAATCAGCTAAATATTGCAATAGGAAAAAATGCATGGATAAAAAGCTTGCCTCAGACATCCCATACTCTTTCTGAAGACCTAAATCTAAAATACATATCGCTAGTGATTCTATTCTCAGATCAAATCAAATAAATAAGAGATAAAGGGGCAGAGAAAGAGAAAGATGAACCTGGGTATGGAGCCAATGGCGAGGAGGGTGCCGAAAGCTAGTGAGAGCAAGGGGAGGGAGAGAGAGGAGGAGGCCGGCTTCACCATCTGCTCTGCTCGCGGCAAGGGGAGGGGGAGAGAGGAGGAGGCTGGCTGCACCATCTTCTCTGCTCGCTCCTCTGCACTTACCCATACGCCTGTACTTACCCATACGCCGGGGTTCTGGTCCAAGCCGGAGAAGAGCAGCGGCCATTTGAGGCGACCTTGGTTACCCTCCGTCTTGTTCACCGGCCGGTGCTAGACAAGGAGAGATAAAGCCCCGGTGTTCTGCCCCTACTGAGGCATCTCTGCTCCAGCGCGGGCAGAAAGGATGGGGCCGGCGGCACGGGGAGAAAGGAGGGGGCCGACGGCACAGTCAAAATCGAGCAAGCAGCATCTAACTGAACGCAAACATCATCTCAGTTCAGTGAATAAAGCTATGGAACTGGTACATAGAATGAGTAAGGAGTGAACTCGCCAGGTTATGTTGCATGAGTGTGGTGAGATGAGATGATAATGACCTGCAGGAGAAAAAGGGATGCCAAAAAATTTCAGTTCATTGAAGCTAAACTTCAGAAAAAGATGAAATACTTGAGTAAAAACCTAAGCACAAAATCTTCGCCTCAGCCTGCTTGGATTTTTATCAAACACATAGCAAGCATAGATAAAACAGAATCCACAGAAATAAAGCTGAGAATTTGTGGGGATCAGATCAAAAGAGAGAGAGACGACTGTGGGTACCTGCGAGGCTGCAACAGGGCATACGTTCCATGCGAGCTTAGCTGCAGCGGCCGCCTGCGCTGCTCCTATTGCTGCGCTTACAGCAGTTAAACTAGCAGCATTTTGTGGCGGCGCAACTTGAATTAGGACAGCACAAAGCAGGGCTACAAAATAAACATTCGAACTCGAATTACAATAGAACATAGCCGGTCAGCGAAAATGAATAAATGTATCTGTAGGCAAGAGAAACAGAGCAAGAGACAACTTGAGAACATAACGATTTTAACTGATTCCGACTCACTGCCAACATGGTCTGGGCTTAAATTAAATTTGCAATCACAAGGAGGGCAGAAGCAAATAACCTAAATCAAAGACATGAACAAGTAGCTGCATGAAATAAAAATAAGTGGTAAGAGTTAGAACTGGAGCATAGTCTTTTTTGGTTGTAGGATGCAACATTAGTTTGAATCTCCATTGTTGCAACTTTGCAGATAAATCTGGATTCAAAATGTTGCCCAGTAAGATAATTTTAAAGGATGACAAAGTTACGATGAATTGGAAAATAGTAGATTTAGAAAAGCTGCAACTCAGCAGCAGGTTGTACTTGAATTCGTCAACTACGACCGGCAACGAGCAAGATACCTTTCAATAAGTCAGTCAAGCTCAGCTAAAGCATGTGTCAAACAAAGAGGAGGTAAAGGGTAAATAAGCCTGTTTCGGTTAGGGATGACGGGTTACAACACTGGTTCCAAAATGCAATTATCCAAGCCGGTATCTGCAGTAGTTGAGAATTAGCGACGAAGGATAGGGAAAACCTTCTGCAACAGATGAGAATTACCAACCAAGGATAGGAAAAACCTTCTGCAACAGTTGAGAATTACCAGCCAAGGATAGAGAAAACCTAATGTCTGGGGAGTTTAATTATTGAATAAGAAAGGTCAGAAAAGTCAAGCGACTGAAAAAGAACCGCAGAGGCAAAATAGGACCACCCGCTAGGCCGTATAATTCCAACTTCTGGAGAACCACCAACGAATCCGAATCAGAATTGTCGAGGACTTTAAAATTAAACAGTCGAGAGGAGGAAATTAAATAGAAAGAGTGATGATCTCCAAACATAGATCACCGAGACGATAAGTGCCCCCGCTAAGCCGTATAACCCCCACTTTCTAGAAAACCCAATAAATGCAAATTAGAATTGTGAGATTAAAGATGAGCTGTGAAGGGGAAGAAATTAAAATAGAGAAAATAATGATCATCCAAACACAGATCATCAAGAAGATAAGTCACCCCTGCCCCTAAGCATATAATCCCATGTTTTAGAGAAACAACCAATAATAATAATAATCCTGTTAGGAATAAGCAACTTGTATTCCCATGAGGCCATAGGCCGATATATATACATGTACAGGTGTGGAACATATGCAGAAAACCCCTTATACAACGGGATAAATACAAAGGGGTACATGACTTATATTATAACTCTAACACCCCCCCTCAAACTCATGATGGAGGAACAACACTGAGTTTGGAGAGATAAAAGCCATGTTGTGCTCTAGTCTGGGCCTTCGTCAGGAAATCCGCCAACTGTAACTCGGAAGGCACATACTGAAGAGCAATAACTTGATCCTGCACACCAGCGCGCACATAGAAAGCATCAACACCAATATGCTTGGTGAGCTCAGGCTTCACAGGATCGCGCACAATGCTAATAGCACTTGTACTGTCAGATAAGAGCAGAGTCGGTGTAGTAACAGAAACACCAAAATCCTGAAGTAACCACCGGAACCAGGTCACCTCTGCCGTCAAAAGAGCCATGGCTCGCAACTCAGCCTCAGCACTCGAACGGGAAACTGCAATCTGTTTCTTCGTCTTCCAGGCAATGAGAGAACCGCCAAGAAAAACACAGTAAGCAGAAAGTGAACGGCGATCAAAAGGATCACTAGCCCACGTAGCATCCGAATAGGCCTGAAGCTGTAAAGAACTGGAGCTAGGAAAGAATAGACGGTGAGAGATCGTGCCCCGAAGATATCGGAGAACACGAAGGAGATGACTATAGTGAACCGATGTGGGAGCGGAGACAAACTGACTCAGAATATGAACCGGATAAGAGATGTCCGGACGAGTGACAGCTAGATAGACAAGACTGCCAACGAGATGACGATAACGCGTCGGGTCAGGGAGAGGATCACCATCAGTAGCACGGAGGTGAACATTGAGCTCCATAGGAGTCTCAACAATGCGCTTGTCAGTGAGAGCAGCACGAGCAAGAAGATCCTGGATATACTTTTCCTGGGATATAAAAAAGCCATCAGAGGTAGAAGAGAGTTCAATCCCAAGAAAGTAGCGAAGAGGTCCAAGATCAGACATAAGAAACTGCTCACTAAGACGGGCCTTTACAAAGGCAATATACTCGGGGTCATCCCTAGTGATGATCATGTCATCAACATAGAGAAGAAGAAGAGTCCGACCACGAGGAGAAAGGTGAATAAACAAGGCTGGATCATGAGCACTTGCTGAAAAACCAGCAGTAGCGACCACAGAGGCAAAACGCTCAAACCAGGCGCGAGGGGCTTGCTTAAGGCCATAGAGAGAGCGACGAAGACGACATACCATGCCATCAGGAACAGGATACCCAGGTGGTGGCTGCATGCACACCTCCTCACGCAGCTCACCATTAAGAAAGGCATTCTTAACATCAAGCTGAGATATAGACCAGTGACGTGCAGAGGCAACGGCAAGAAGTGTACGAACAGCGGTCATATGGGCCACAGGAGCAAAAGTCTCGTCATAATCACGACCATGCTCCTGCTGAAAACCACGAGCCACAAGACGAGCTTTGTGACGCTCAAGAGAACCATCGGAGCGAGTCTTAATCTTGTAGACCCACTTACAAGTGATGGGACGGACTCCGGGAGGAAGAGAAACAAGATCCCAGGTACCAGTGCGTTCAAGAGCAGCAATCTCCTCTGCCATCGCAAACTGCCATTCAGGATGAACAACAGCCTGACGATAAGAAGTCGGCTCAAGAACAGCAGCACCAGCGGTGGGGAATCCAGATCAACAGGCGGACGAGGACGAGAACGCAAGCCATAAGTAGGCTGAGAGGAAGAGGACGACTCATCCAAGGAGGCATCCACAGGTCGTGAACGACGAGTGTAATGCTGAGGAAAGGATGGAACAATAGAAGGAGGAATCGCCGAGGTAGAATCGGGGGGTGGTGACGAAGAAGTCACCGGAGATGAAGGTGTAGAATCCGGTGACATGCTAGGCGAGGAGACCGGAGAAGATGGTGGCTGCAAATCGACTAGAGGTGGAGAAGCAGAGGGAGTGGAACGAATAGGCACAGGCGCGACGGGGGTGATAGGTGAGTCAGGAAAAGTGAGGAAAGAGATATCCTCCACTGAAAAAATCGAGGAAGATGGGCGTGGGTAGAAAGGGACGAGACTCATCAAAAGTCACGTCTCGAGAGATACGCATCCGACGACCGATAGGATCCCAACAACGATAGCCCTTATGCTCATCACTGTAGCCTAAGAAGACACACTCAACAGACTGAGCGGTCAGTTTGGTGCGTTCGCGAGGGGCAAGAAGAACATAGCAAACACAACCAAACAAGCGAAGCATCGAATAATCGGGAGAACGATCAAAAAGACGCTCAAAAGGAACGCCACCCTGCAAAGCAGCGGACGGCTGAAGGTTGATGAGATAGGCGGAAGTGGAGATAGCCTCGGCCCAAAAATGAGGCGGAAGAGAGGCGGCGATCATCATCGCACGAGCCGTCTCAAGAAGGTGACGATGCTTGCGCTCAGACACGCCATTCTGAGCATGAGCACCAGGACAAGAGAACTGGGCAAGAGTACCCTGCTCAGCAAGGACACCACGCAACATCTTAGAGATATACTCGCCAGCGGAGTCAGCACGAAAAACACGAATGGGTGAAGAGAACTGAGTATGAACCATGGCAGCAAAACGCTTATAAATAGACAACACCTCACTACGAGAAGTCATGAAATAAAGCCATGTGTAACGAGAGAAATCATCTATGAAAATAATATAGTATTTATGACCACCTTTCGAAGCGAAAGGAGCCGGACCCCATACATCAGAATGGACTAAATCGAAAGGACGCTTAGACACTGACTCACTATGTGAATATGGTAACTGAATCTGCTTGCCAAGACGACAACCCTGACACTCTAAAGAGACATCTCCTGAGACAGACCCCAGAAGACCTCGACGAACTAAAGACGATAACCGAGAACCACACAGATGACCAAGTCGATGATGCCACTGCTTGAAGGAACCAGTAACAGAGGCGACAGAAGCGGAGGGACTGGCGATGGTGGTGGCAGCGGAAGGAACATGAAGCCAGTCCAACTCCCAAAGACCCTGAGAATCACGGCGGCGAGGGCCAGCCCCAACCAGAGTGTGCGTGCGACGGTCCTGGACAGAACAAGAGTCAACGTCAAGGATGACACGACAACCAGAATCAGTAAGTTGACCAGCAGAAAACAGATTCATGGTAAGTCGAGGAACATGAGCAACATCAGGAACAGAATAAGGAGTGGAAAGATTGCCTCTACTAGCAATAGAAAGTGGAGTACCATCAGCAGTGAAGACATGAACAGGAGAATCCAGCGATCGAAGAGAGGACAAAGCGGAAGAATGAGAAGACATATGAAAAGAAGCTCCAGAGTCCAGAACCCATGGGGATGTACCTGACTGTGTAGAGGGCGGTTGCTCAGTGCGGGAAGCATCAGTCACAGAACCAGCAGTACCCGTCGAGGAAGAACCTGAAGCCGCGAGCAGACGCTTAAGTCTCAGAATATCCTGCTCAGTCAAAGCAATGGCTGAAGCTGTCGAGGGAGATGACGAAGTCCCTGAGGAGGATGATCGCGCCTTGCGCAGGTGTTTCCGCTTTGTGTAGCACTGGGACTCAATATGACCATCATTGTTGCAGTAGTCACAATGTGGACGGGGGCGACCTGAGCCTCCAGAAGGAGTGGGCAAGAGCGGCGGAGCACTCGAGCGAGAATGGGTCGGTGCAGCAGGTGGAGTGGAAGAAGCCCGAGTAGCGAGCACAGAGGGAACCTCCAGCAAACCAGCACCACGTAAGCGAGTCTCCTCAGCACGAATCTCTGAAAGCGCCTCCATGAGAGAAATACGGCCACGAGCAAACAACTGAGCACGCCGGGGCTCAAACTCCTTACGGAGCCGAGACAAGAACTCGTAGACGCGATGAAACTCCAAATTGGCCTGGACAGCCTGGCAGCAGGGGCAAGTACGACGACCAGCACTGCGGAGAGAATCAAGCTGGCGCCAGATAGCAGAACTCTGTGCATAAAAGTCATCAACAGTAGAGTCACCCTGCTGAAGAGCATGCTCCTGACGAACCACAGAAAGGTATAAGGCATCACCAGAGGGCTCATAGCGCTGACGAAGACAGGTCCACATCTGAAAGACAGTAGGAAGACCCAGAAACTCAGAAGCAAACTGAGGCAAAACACTGGCAGTGAGCATCATCATCAAGCCACTGGGTGTAAACAGACAAAGCACCATGATACGTCTGAAGAGCCTCCTCATAAGCCAAAACCCTCTCATCATAAGCACGATCAGCAGCCTCATCAGCAAGCTTAGCCGCATCCTTGGCGGCCTGATTAGCGTCCGTAGGAAGAACCGGTGGAGTCGGCGGAGTAGGGGCCACCGGAGGAACCGGACGTGGCGGACAGCAGACCTCGCCAGAAAGAACACCCCAGAGACGGATGCCACGCATGTGAATGCGCATGAAGCCAGCGAACTCGGTGTAGTTAGTACCATCGAAGATCACCGGACAGCGAGGGACAGCAACATAGCCCGATGCAGCAGACATTTTTTTAGCAGAGATCCGAAATCAACAGAATCCGACGAGAGAGCTTCCAATCGGGAACGGGAGGGGATCGGGGAGCGGCAAGCAGTCGATCAAGGGGCAGCTGGCAGTCGGCGGCTGAAGAACCGCAGGGGCCAGGGCCGACTGGAGAGGAGATCGACAGGAGATCAAGGCCGGCTGGAGACGAGCCCCATGCTTCGATCGAGCAGCGGGAGCAGGAGATCGGGGGCGCCTGCGGGAGTCCGGGGCTGGCGGGAGCAGGAGATCGGGGCCGGCGGGACGAGCCCCCTGCTTCAATCGAGCGGCAGGAGCAGGAGATCGGGGGCCTGCGGGACGAGCCCCCTGCTTCGATCGAGCAGACGAAGAGGAGATCGAGCGGGGTTGGAGATCGATCGGGATGTAGAGACGGATCAAACGCACGAGTTGCAGCATGCAAAAAATTGACCTAGCTCTAATACCATGTTAGGAATAAGCAACTTGTATTCCCATGAGGCCATAGGCCGATATATATACATGTACAGGTGTGGAACATATGCAGAAAACCCCTTATACAACGGGATAAATACAAAGGGGTACATGACTTATATTATAACTCTAACAAATCCAAATCAGAATCTTTCGAGACTAAATTATTGGACTGAGCAAGGGAAGAAGTTAAATCAAGAGGGTCCGAGAATTTGCGATCATCCAAAGATTCAGAGGGATCAAAAATACAGTTCGACAACAAAACATCATCCAATAAGATTTGAGAAAAAAAATAATGAACTATAACGATCGAAATTAGCAAGACCAAACATTCGCCCTTGGATTCATATTTGCATAAGTACTATCCTACTGCTACAACTGCATCTAAATGAGCACAAACACATAATAAAAACGTGATCAGCTGCTCCAACAAGGCACACATACCACAGAAATTTCCATCTGTTCTAATTAATCCAAATCATCCTCCCATGATGATCTTGTACTCGTAACATTCCTGGGGAGGGCTAGCAAAATCATCAAAGTCTACCAACTACGATCCATTTGTATCATCTCCATGCTCATATCCATATGGGGCACATACAAGCTACTAAGCATAGGTCAAAATATCACAAATCCAAGTGCTCAAGTTATCTCCAACCTTGAATCCAACTAGTAATATCCAAGATTATCCAATAGTCCACCAATACCGCATTCATGCTAATCAAACTATACCTATATAAATCCAATATATCTCAGGTTGATCATGCTACACCCTAAAGTTCTCCAGTTTCAAGCTCATGTCAAAATATTACAAATCCAAGTGCCCAATCTCAAGTTTAACTCCGACCTAGAATTCAAGCAGATATATCATTGGACCTTACACAAACAACATTTCTATTACTCCAATAGCTTTGTTTTCTTCCTACTAATTCAATCCAAGATGATGTTGATCATATTACACTCGTATAAATCCAATATATCTTCTTGAATCCATAGATTTTCACAATCATGTTGATCATATTACACTCGTATAAATCCAATATATCTTCGATTGATCATACTACACACTAAAGTTCTCTAGTTTCAGTCTCTAAAGGTGTGAATCTAGTACAAATCATAACTATGATCCAACCAAGCCCACTATCATGGTTATCTAAGTCCAGTATAAAGCAAGCTTCCACTAGATGACCATAGATCCAAAAATTAGAAGTTATTTATCCATTAGATTTTTTCAAGATCACAAACACCTAAGTAAATCCAAATTGTTCCAAGGTTATTAAAGATCCATCTATCCACCAATATAATATCAATTCATAAGTACTACCCTCCTACTACTACTGCATCTAAAGGAGCACAAACATAATAAAAGCAAGATCAGCTGCTCCAACAAGGCTCATACGAGTGAATTGCAAAAAACATCGACATTGAAGGCTAGGGTTGCAGAAATCACAAGTCTCTAGTTTTGTGCCCAAAAACACTAATTCCCAGGCTAATTTTTTGCAGAAACCACAAGTCGCTCGGTTCGTTCGTTTTAAGTGGGATTATGACAGGTGGGGCCCGCTTTTGTCGACGTGGTATAACTGTTCATCCGTTTCACTCGTTAGACGCCGTGCGCGGGCCGACTCGAGCCGGAACCCTTTTGACCGGTCCCTCCCTCGAATCGTTACAGGCCCACCCACCCCAACCCTCATTCGCTCGCGCTCTCTGCTCCCACTCGTTCGCCGCCGTCGACCCGTCCACATCTCCGACCGCCGCCGCCGCCACCGCGTCGCCATGGTTTCCTGGAGTGAGGATGATGACAGCAGTGAAGGTGAGCACGGCAGGTATTACCAGTACGCCACCTCAGGTTCAGACGACGGCATCGTGAAGGTGAGTTGGTAGAAATAGGGTTACGGTTTGGATTTGGGGATTTTCCTCTTGAGCTAGATCTGAAGTTTCCTTCCCAAATCTCTTGCTTTCCTTTGCACGTGCAGATCCCTGCTACCACGGATGACTCCGAATTCGAGGGCAATGATTATGTTTTGTGCCATGAACACCGGAAGCGAGCAGAAAGATTTGTTGCTTTCGAGGGCATCCATACTGGCAGGAGGTTCCTTGCTTGTGCTGTGAAGGTATGTGTCAAATTTCTGCTAATTAGCTGCTGTGGGCATCCATATTGGTCATTGTTTAGTACTGATTTTGGTAGTTAGCAGATCTGTCTTGTTGGCTCAGTGAAGTCATTGTATTTATGTGAGCATATGTGCAGAGTGTTGTGGCATGTTCATTTGTTTATATGTGAGCATATGACAGTGTGGATAAGTGAGGTCATTTGTTAATATGTCAGCATGTGACAGTGTGGACAAGTGAGGTTTGTTTATATGTCAAGCATGTGCATGGGTTTGGAAGCACTCATTAAAAATTGTTATTAAGTATTGCTGGCCTAGTTGCTTTTAGTTAGTAAGCACTCATTATTTAGATTGCCTAATTGTTGGTACTGGTTGGAGTGCCTACTTGTTATTAGTAAAGAACTCATCTTGGCATGTAGCTCATATCTTGTTGTTTAACACTGTAATTTAACAGGATGGTAAAAACTGTGGACTAGTTGAATGGGTTGATCCATCTTGGCCAGCTACAATGGAGAATGCACTGTCCAAGTTGTGGGATATGTATGAGCAGTCCAAGAGAAACAGGACTGAGGACAATCTGACGAACTCATTTGCTGTTCACAAACTGACACAAGAGAAGATCAAGCTGCAGGCCAGTTATGACAAGTTGGTTGGAGATGTTCAAGCCCTTCTGGATGAGAATGAGAGGAGGGCCCAGATGGAAAGGAAGCCTGATGAGAGCAAGCTCCAGGAGAAGTATGACATGGTTAAGAACCTGACAGTATCTCAAGCCAGTGTCATTAGGAACATGAAGTTGAAGCTTGCTGAAGAGAAGACTAAGTTGCAGGCCCATATTGATGAGCTTGAGAAGGTTGTGGAGCAGACCAAGGCCAAGCTGAATGGGATCAAGGCAATCTTAGATGAATGAGCCACACTGGGCAGTAATGGTCATGGAGTTCATGGTCATGTGTGGATCTCCTTATTAGTTATGTAATGGTCTTGTATGGATCTCCCAATTATGCTACTTATTAGTCATGTATGGATCTCCAAATTATGCTACTTATTAGTTATGTAATGTTCATGTATGGATCTCCCAGTTATGCTACATATTAGTTATGTAATGGTCATGTATGGATCCCCCAATTATGCTACTAATTAGTTATGTATTGCTTATGTATGGATCTCCCAATATGCTGAATGTGATGAATTTTGATGTTGATTTGTATATCTGAAATAGCCCTATACTCACTTGGGTGGGTTTTTTCGACGTCGGGGCACCCTAGACTCATTTAGGTGGTTTTTCGACGTCGAGGCACCCTAGACTCATTTAGGTGGTTTTTCGACGTCGAGGCACCCTAGACTCATTTAGGTTGTTTTTTGACGTCTGGGCACCCAAGACTCATTTAGGTGGTTTTTTCGACGTCGAGGCACCCTAGACTCATTTGGGTGGGTTTTTTCGACGTCGAGGCACCCTAGACTCATTTAGGTGGTTTTTTCGACGTCGAGGCACCCTAGAATCATTTAGGTGGTTTTTTCGACGTCGTGGCACCCTAGACTCATTTAGGTGGTTGTTTCGACGTCGAGGCACCCTAGACTCATTTAGGTGGTTTTTTCGACATCGAGGCACCCTAGACTCATTTAGGTGGTTTTTTCGACGTCGAGGCACCCTAGACTCATTTAGGTGATTCAAGTTCAACAAGCATCAAGTTCAACAAGCATCAACATCATGCATTCAAGTTCAACAACCATCAAAAGGCAACAAAAGGCATCAACTGGTTCAACAACCATCAAAAGGCATCTAGTTCAACATCTGGTTCAAACCTGCCAACAAAGGCATCTAGTTCAACAGCCAACAAAGGCAACATCTAGTTACCATAAGCATATAGGTACTCTTTCATCTTGTAGGAAACTGTCCTCTTCCTTCCAGTCTGTCTTGGAGCATGAAATGTTCCCCTATGGCCTGCAGCAGATGTAGAAGATGTACCGGCTGGGGTAGTTTTCTTCCTGGGAGACCTCCCTGGAGGAGCAGTAGGTGCTGGGGTAGCATTCTTCCTGGGAGACCTCCTGGGAGGAGCAGTAGGTGCAATAGCAGCAGGTGCAGCTCTCCTCCTTGGAGGAGCAGTAGGTGTAGTTGCAGCAGGTGCAGCTTTCTTCCTGGGAGGAGCAGTCCCAACATCTGCTGTACATGGAGATGGCCTCTTCCTTGTTGGTGCAGCAGCCGTAGATGAAGCAGAAGCATGTGACCTGTTTGGCTGCATTTAAAAAACAGAAACAATCATGAACTATGAATATCAATTGAGACATAACTACAAAAACAGAAACAAAGATGCTATGAATATCATGAGCTGTAGATGAAGCTAACCTGATGCTGGTTTTGTCTCATAGCAAGAGCTGGTTTCAAGGGCTTGGAGCACACAGTGTATCTGTGCCCTACAAGTTTGCAGTTGCTACAAGTAATGGATGCCATCCTAGATGTATCTCTTGGTGCTGGCTTCTCAAATTGGTTTTTCCTCCTCTTTGTTTGTTGCTTCCCAACTTTGTCTCTGAAAACTGGAGGCTCTATGTCCTGAGTTCTTGACCTTGGCCACAGATTTGGACCAAGGACAGGAAATATGATATGGCCATATGCTTTTTTGTACATTGCCTTCTTGAAGAAATCATCAACAAAGTCTTCAGGTTGCAACTTAGCTTTCACAATTGCAGAGACTGCATGATTGCAAGGCATAGCAGTCATATCCCATTTCCTACATCCACATGTTCTGTGCAGCAAGTTCACTAAGTAGGTGTTATCTCCACTACACTAACTTGGTAAATGTTAGGACCAGCCATCAAAGATTGGCACCACCTTGAGTTGTACTTTGCCTCCTCTAACATCTCTGCATATGTTGGGCAAATCTCCCAATTTGCTGTCTCTGTCTTAGTTCTATTGGTGTTAAATTTGACCATCAATTTAGTCCTAATTCCTTCCAGCATGGTCTTTATTGGCTTCCCTCTAACATCTAGGATCATTTTGTTAAACACCTCACTGATGTTGTTCACAACTAGGTCAGTCTTGCATGTAAAATCCATTGCATGTCTAGCCCATGTATGAACTGGTACTTTATTAAGCCATGCCCAAGCTGCCTTACACTCGCTTTTCAAATCATTCATTGCAACTAGGTGTTCATTCTTAGTATAAGAGTAGCTAGCTGCATCCATGTGTTTCTTTAACTCATCACCTCTAAAACCAGCAGTTTGGAAATTCTGATAAATGTGTCTAAGGCAGAATCTTTGTGGACAATTGGGAAAAACATGGTTTACTGCATTTAAAAGGCCCTGTTGACACAATAAGAACTAGAGCTAAATATTGGTCCATTTGAATTGTTCACAAAGCAATGTGCATATGAAAAATTAATAGTACAATAGAAATATGAGAAGAGAAGTTTACCTTCTGCCTATCAGAAATGATAGTATAATACCCAAACTTTCCACTTTCTCCACCAAGTGCATCTTTCAGTTGTGTTAAGAACCAGGTCCAGCTGTCTGTGTCCTCTTTGTCAACAACTCCAAATGCTATAGGGTATATGTTGTTGTTTCCATCCCTTCCTGTTGCAGCAAGGATCTGCTGACCTGTTGACAGCTTGATAAAACAACCATCTACCCCTGCAAAGTGACAAATGTGAGAAGATAGTGTATTTAATATGGTCAAATAACAAAAACACTACACAAGTTACAACACAATGTACCTATGAATGGCCTACATCCATTTAAAAACCCTTCTTTGCAAGCATTAAGACAGTAGAACAGGCCATGGAACCTTGGGTTCTTGCTTGGGTGCTGTGGCAAATGCTTAGTGGTCACAACACATCTACTTCCTGGGTTTGTGTCCAAAACAGCCTGCAAATAATCTCTAATCCTAGTGTATTGACCTCTCTGGTCTCCTTGGACAACCTTCAATGCTTGTTTCCTAGCCCTATAGGCCATATGGGTTGAGATCTCTACTTCATATTTCTTCTTCAAATTCTGCATTATTGTGGTGATTGGTGTGCCAATATCAATTCTCAGCATATCCTCACACTGGTGTGCCACCCATTTTCCTGTGACCTTTGTATTCTCTGCTAGTGCTGGGCATGTGTGCAGAAAATTAGCCTTTCTGATGCAAAAAGTAGTTTCATTTGCAACAACAGAAGCTGCAATGTAGAAAGGACATTTTACATTAGTGCACACAACTATGATGCTGTCATTGCAGTTTCTGTGGAAGTCATAGTTCCTATTCTGACTTATGTGAAATGTCTGAAGTGCTCTCCTAAATTGGTACACATTAAGGAAACAAAGCTTTCTACATAACTGCTCCTCTGGGTTCTCTCTTTCTTTACTGTACCACTTCCTTGGTTGTGCTTTATATGCTCTGCTCTTCCTTCCATTGGGCAAAATAAAAGGTGCATTCTCAGCTCCATCATCATATTCCTGCTTCAAATCACCTACATCTATCTCCTCATCTGATGATGGTACCTACACATCCTCAAATCTTTGCTCCAAGCTTGAATGTGACCTCTTGGTTGGCCCTTTTCTTTTTTCCTTCTTCTTTGGTGGCTCCTGTTGTTGCTCCACCTGCTCCTCCTCCTCATGCTCCATCTGCTCATCCTCCTCCACTTGCTCCACTTGCTCATCTTCCCCATACACTTCATCCACATCAGTGTCTCCTTCAAAATGAAGGAGTGGATCCTCTCTCTGCCTCCTCAAATCATTAAGCCTTTTAACAAAGTCCTCATCTGCTGCATCCAGATCAGAGTCATCTTCAGTTAGAAGAACTGGTAGTTTTTGCTTAACCATTTGAACATGCTCAGATGCCTCCTTATGTTTCCTAAAGTTCTCAATCTTGGTTCTCCTCTTTAGCTCCATTAGTGTCTCCTGCTCATCTTGCTCCATAGCAATATCTAAGTTTGTGCTCTGCTGTGTGGAAAAGAACTGAAGTGGCTCTGACTGCCTCTGTTTATTTGATTTCTCAGGTGATCTGAATAGAACTCCAGAAGGATTGACTTCATAGACAAGTTTTTCTCCTAATTGACTCGAAGGAACCCGCTCCTCATACAAATATCCTGCATTCAAATCTGCAGGTCTTGGATCAGTGGCCCTAATCACTGTCAAATTCACTACAGTCTGATCCTTATTAGCAATATGGTCAAGCATTTCATCCACCTTGTCATCATCAGAAATTTCTACCAATCCTTCAATACCCACACCAGGCTCCCTCACAAAGTAAATGTAATCATTCAGCCCATATCCCTCTGTCTCTATTAATGCTACCAAATTGTGATATGTGATGTCTGAAATGCAGAGGGATCTCTTCAAGTTGTCTCTTTCATGAAAGTGCATTCTAACTTCCCAAACAACATCGTCCAAACTAGACAACAAAATAAAACAACAATTCTAATTAACATTGCATAATTACTATAAAAAAGTTCACAGTAATATGCTATAATTAACACTGCATATTAACAAAATATACTATACTTTGCTCTTATTGGCACTGCTCTAATTAACAATGCATAACTACAAAAGAAGCTACTATACTTTCCTCTTATTGCCACTGCTCTAATTAACAATGCATAACTACAAAAGAAGCTACTCTAATTTGCCCTTTATTCGCACTGCTCTAATTAACAATGCATAACTACAAAATAAGGTACTCTAATTTGCCCTTTATTGGCACTGCTCTTATTAACAATGCATAACTATAGATGTAGATACTCTAATGTACTCTAATTAACACAGCATATTAACAATATAAGCTACTCTAATGTGTTCTGTATTGGCACTGCTCTAATTAACAGTTCACATTGCTACATATCAACTATATGAGTCTATGACAGTGGGCTATTCCCCTGCCCCCTCCCCCAAAATCAAATTGAGTGTTTCAGTACACAAGCTAGGGTTTAACACTGTAAATCAAAATAACCACACATACATACATCCCAAGATCCAGCCGCCGAATCCTAACCCTAACCCTAGAATCTGTACAAATGAGGTTAACTTACTAGACGCCGCCGAATGAAAAGCCCCACCGGCTTTCCGTCGGATCCGCCTTCACGGCCTGGCCCAAGATCTAGCCGCCGCGAACTCCAGCGAGTGCTGGGGGCTGGTGTTGGGGCTGTTGTCCGAAGGGGCGCCGGGGTTTGAGCTACCGCAGAGATCCGCCTCCAGTGGCCTGTCGTCTCCGCCACCGGCAGGCCCACCGCAGTCGCCGCCGCCACTCGCCGTCGCCATGTCTGAGAGGAGAGGGTGTGGGTAGGGGTGGGCATATAAACCGAGAACCGATCAACCGAACCGTATTAACCTGCACCGAAGCCGAACTGACCGACACCGAAATTCTCGGTACCATGCTCGGTTAGCATTGGTGGAAAACCTTCGGTCGTGGCCCTCTGTCAACCGAACTAACCGAGCAACCGAAGCCCCTCAACGCACTGAAACTGGTCGCCGCCCCCCGCCTGTGCCTCCTCCAAAATCAACGAAGCGCGGAAGGGATGCGTCCTTGCCGCCTCCCAAATCTCGTCTCCAAAAATCTCGGCGTGGATGATACCTTCCTCTCCGAAGACCGCAAGTCTCGCTCGATCTGTTTCCTGCCGAAATCCCTATATATAATAGGGATTGCATCAGCTTCCCCATCCCCATCCGCAGCTCTGAACTCTAGCCATAGGTGACGGCGCCGTCCGACGAAAATTGGTAGCGGAACTGTGGAAGAACAACGGCGGTCGGCTACTGCAAGCACGGTAACCCAGCAGCGGAATTCCTCACCCAACATGTGTACAGCGTACATGTTCAGTTCAATGGTGATTTGATTAGCGTACTGTTCAGTTCAATGGTTACACGTGCTTTGATTAGTTTTCCTCTCTGAATCGTTGGTAATTGACATTTGCGTTGTATTCTAGATGTCTTCAACGACAGAGGAGACCATGGGGACAAACGATGCAGCAGCAGGGTCCGACGCACAGAAAACTACTCTGAAGAAACACGCCGTTGTTTGCTTGTTCTTTCCCAGCCTGAACATGTCTCTGTCGCTAGAAAAAATGAAAAAAGAGGAAGCTCCTTTTCCAGCCGACCAGCCCATTGGGCAGCGCTGCAGCGCCCCAGCCCATGGGCTTTCTTGGGTGTGTTCGGTCCAAACCGACACCGAACCGATTCTAACGGTGGACCGAAGCCTCGGTTAGCCTAATTACCATTGACCGATCGGTGCTTGATTTCCTAGAACCGAATATTCCCAGCGGCCGAAGCACCGAACCGAACGGTTCGGTGTAACCGAACGCCCACCCCTAGGTGTGGGGGAGGGAAAGAGATGGAGAGATGGAGAAGAGCTGGCGGGGAGGGACCAGTCAAAAGGGTTCCGGCTTGAGTCGGCCCGCGCACGGCGTCTAACGAGTGAAACGGATGAACAGTTATGCCACATCGACAAAAGCGGGCCCCACCTGTCATAATCCCACTTAAAACGAGCGAACCGAGCGACTTGTGGTTTCTGCAAAAAATTAGCCTGGGAATTAGTGTTTTTGGGCACAAAACTAGAGACTTGTGATTTCTGCAACCCTAGCCTTCAATGTCGATGTTTTTTGCAATTCACTCGGCTCATACCACTGAAATTGTCATCTATTCTAATTAATCCAAATCATCCTCCCATGATGATCTTGTACGCGTAACATTCTTCGGGAGGGCTAGCAAAATCATCAAAGTCTACCAACTATGATCCATTTGTATCATCTTCATGCTCCATATGGGGCACATACAAGCTACTAAATTTAGGTCAAAATATCACAAATCCAAGTGCTCAAGTATCTCCAACCTATAATCGAACTAGTAATATCCAAGATGATCCAACATCCTACCAATACCACATTCATGCTAATCATACTATACCTATATAAATCCAATATATCTCAGGTTCTTCAAGCTACACCCTAAAGTTCTCTGGTTTTAAGCTCGTGTGAAAATATCACAAATCCAAATGCCCAATCTCAAGTTTAACTCCGACCTAGAATCCAAGCAGATATATCACTGAACCTAGCGCAAACAACATTTCTAATTACTCCAATATCTTTGTTTTCTTGCTACTATTTCAATCCAAGATGATGTTAGAGTCCATCAATTTTCACAATCTTGTTGATCATATTATACTCATATAAATCCAATATATCTCCGATTGATCATACTACACCTTAAAGTTCTCCAGTTTCAATCTCTGAAGGAGTGCATCAAGTACAAATCATAACGAGGATCCAACCAAGCCCATATCATGTTTATGTAAGTCCAGTATAAAGCAAGCTTCCATTGGATGACTATAGATCCAAAAATTAGAAGTTATTTATCCACAGATTTTTTTCAAGATCACAATCACCTATATAAATCCAAATTGTTCCAAGATTATTAAAGATCAGTTTATCCACCAATATACTATCACTTCATAAATACTACCCTCCTCCTACTACTGCATCAAAAGGAGCACAAACACATAATAAAAGCAAGATCAACTCCTCCAACAAGGCTCATACCACTGAAATTGCCATCTATTCTAATTAATCCAAATCATCCTCCCATGATCTTGTACTCGTAAAATTCTTGGGGAGGGCTAGCAAAAGCGTCAAAGTCTACCAACTACAATCCGTTCGTATCATCTCCATGCTCATATCCATATGGGGCACATACAAGCTACTAAGCTTAGGTCAAAATATCACAAATCCAAGTGCTCAAGTTATCTCCAACCAAGAGTCCAACCTACATCTCAGGTTCATCATGCTACACCCTAAAGTTCTTCAGTTTCAAGCTCATCTCAAAATATCACAAATCCAAGTGCCCATTCTCAAGTTTAACTCCGACCTAGAATCCAAGCAGATATATCATTGAACCTAACACAAACAAAATTTCTATTACTCCATATATTACACTCATATAAATTTTCTCCGATTGATCATACTACACCCTAAAGTTCTCCAGTTTCAATCTCTAAAGGTAGTAATCATAACGATGATCCAACCATCTTCCTGCCATCCCCTCAACGCTTGGCTCCAAGTACAATGAATGACGTCAATGACACTCCGCTCCCAACAACGTTTTCATCCCTTCTGCCATACCTCATGTGCAATCCGCTCCATGCCAGTCCGTCCGGCATCCTTTGCCTGGCTTCGGGTTGCTCCCTAAAGTTCTTCATTTTCAGTTTCTAAATGTGTGAATCTAGTAGTAATCATAACTATGATCCAACCATATTCCCACCTTCCCCAATCGTCATCCCCTCGACACTTGGCTCCAACTACAATGAATGATCATGCTACACCCTAAAGTTTTCAAGTTTCAAGCTCATATTTAAATATCACAAATCCAAGTGCCCAATCTCAAGTTTAACTCCGAACTAGAATCCAAGCAGATGTATCATTGAATTAAACACAAACAACATTTCTATTACACCAATATTTTTGTTTTCTTCCAACTAATTCAATCCAAGATGATGTAATAGTCCATCAATTTTCACAATCAAGCTGATCATGTTACAAATTTTAATCCAATATATCTCCGATTGATCATACTAGACCCTAAAGTTCTCCAGTTTCAATCTCTAAAGGTGTGCATCTAGTACAAATCACAACTATGATCCAACCAAGCCCACTATCATGGTTATCTAAGTCCAGTATAAAGCAAGCTTCTACTAGATGGCTATAGATCCAAAAATTAGGAGTTATTTATCGACCAGATTTTTTTTCACGATCACAAACACTTAATTGAATCCAAACTGTTCCAAGGTTATTAAAGACCTATTTATCCACGAACATAATATCACTTGATAAGCATTACCCTCCTCCTATTACTGCATCTAAAGGAGCACAAACACATAATAAAAGCAAGATCAGCTGCTCCAATAAGGCTCATACCATTGAAATTGTCACCCATTCTAAGTAATCCAAATCATCCTCCCACGATCTTTTGCTCGTAACATTCTTTGGGAGGGCTAGCAAAATCATCAAAGTCTACCAACTACAATCCATTTGTATCATCTCCATGCTCATATCCATATGGCGCACATACAAGCTACTAAGCTTTTGGTCAATAGATCACAAATCCAAGTGCTCAAGTTATCTCCAACCTAGAATCCAACTAGTAATATCCAAGACCATCCAATAGTCCACCAATACCGCATTCATGCTAATCATACTATATACCTATATGAATCAAATACATCTCAGGTTCATCATGCTATACCCTAAAGTTCCCCAGTTTCAAGCTCATGTCAAAATATCACAAATCCAAATGTCCATTCTCAAGTTTAACTCCGACCTAGAATCCTAATTGAACCTAACACATACAACATTTCTATTACTCCAATATCTTTATTTACTTACTACTATTTCATGCCAAGATGATGTAATAGTCAATCAATTTTCAAAATCATCCAGATCATATTACACATATAAATCCAATATATCTCCGATTTATCATACTACACCCTAAAGTTTTCAAGTTTCAATCTCTAAAGCTGTGAATCTAGTAGTAATCATAACTATGATCCAACCATCTTCCCACCTTCCCCAATCGTCATCCCCTCGACGCTTGGCTCCTAGTACAATGAATGACGGCAATGACACTCCGCTCCCAATAACAATTTCATCCCTTCCACCATACCTCATGTGCAATACGCTCCATGTCAGTCCGACCGGCATCCTTTGCCTGGCTTCGGGGTGCGATGTGCGATGCCTCAATCCAACAACATCCCGTGTTTCCCTGCTGGGCGCCACCATAGCCACACAGGCAGTCGGCAACGCAATGGCTAACCCACGAGACACAGCCCGAGAGCACGACGTTACCTACCACCAAGGCCAAGGACGCACGGCGGGAGAACGTGTGATGTCGGATCAAGTCAGTGGCACGGAACCCGTAACAAGGTAAGGACATCAAGCCGAATTGGCGGGAAATGAACAATGCACGGGAGGTGTGGGAGAGGGTGTAAACCCTGTCAGCCGCATCGGCCTTTGCGCCAAGCCATTGTTGCAATGTCGATCTTCAAGCAATCGAGTAATACTTCTGATGCGCTTTCTCATTGCTCCTCTGCAACTACCTCAGCCTCCACTTGATTACTATAGATCCAAAAATTAGAAGTTATTTATCCACTAGATTTGTTTTCAAGATCACAATCATCTAAGTAAATCCAAATTGTTCCAAGATTATTAAAGATGTATTTATCTACCAATACAATATCACGTCATAACTACTACCCTCCTACTACATCTAAAGGAGCACAAACACATATTAAAAGCAAGATCAGCTGCTCCAAAAAGGCTCATACCACTGAAATTATCATCTACTCTAATTAATCCAAATCATCCTCCCGTGATGATCTCGTACTCGTAACATTCTTAGGGAGGGCTAGCAAAATCATCAAAGTCTACCAACTACAATTCGTTTGTATCATCTCCATGCTCATATCCATATGGGGCACATACAAGCTATTATGCTTAGGTCAAACTATCACAAATCCACGTGCTCCAGTTATCTCCAACCTAGAATCCAACTAGTAATATCCAAGATCATTCAATAGTCCACCAATACCGCATTCATGCTAATCATACTATACCTATATAAATCCAATACATCTCAAGTTGATCATGCTACACCCTAAAGTTCTCCAGTTTCAAGCTCATGTCAAAATATCACAAATCCAAGTGCCCAATCTCAAGTTTAACTCCGACCTAGAATCCAAGCAGATATATCATTGAACCTAACACAAACAACATTTCTATTATTCCAATATCTTTGTTTTCTTCCATCAATTTTCACAATCATGCTGATCATATTATGTTCATATAAATCAAATATATCTCTGATTGATCATATTACACCCTAAAGTTCTCTAATTTCAATCTCTAAAGGTGTGCATCTAGTACAAATCATAACTATGATGTAACCAAGCCCACTGTCATGGTTATCTAAGTCCAATATGAAACAAGCTTCCATTGGATGACTATAGATCCAAAAATTAGAAGTTATTTGTCCACCAGAATTTTTTCAAGCTCACAATCATCTAAGTAAACCAAATTGTTCCAAGGTTATTAAAGATCTATTTATCTACCAATATAATATCACTTCATAACTCCTGCCCTCCTCCTTCTACTGCATCTAAAGGAGCACAAACACGTAATAAAAGCAAGATCAGCTGCTCCAACAAGGCTCATAATACTGAAATTGTCCTCTATTCTAATTAATCCAAATCATCCTCCCATGATGATCTTGTACTCGTAACATTCTTGGGGAGGGCTAGCAAAATCAAAGTTTACCAACTACGATCCATTTGTATCATCTCCATGCTCATATCCATATGGGACACATACAAGCTACTAAGCATAGGTCAAAATATCACAAATCCAAGTAATTAAGTTATCTTTAACCTCGAAACCAACTAGTAATATCCAAGATGATCCAATAGTCCACCAATACCGCATTCATCGTAATCATACTATACCAATATAAATTCAATACATCTCAGGTTGATCATGCTACACCCTAAAGTTTTCTAGTTTCAAGCTCATGTGAAAATATCACAAATCCAAGCGCCCAATCTCAAGTTTAACTCCGAACTAGAATCCAAGCAGATGCATCATTGAACCTAACACAAACAACATTTCTATTACGCCAATATCTTTGTTTTCTTCGTACTAATTCAATCCAAGATGATGTAATAGTCCATCAATTTTCACAACCAAGCTGATCATGTTACACATTTAAATCAAATATATCTCTGATTGATCATACTAGACCCTAAAGTTCTCAAGTTTCAATCTCTAAAGGTGTGCATCTAGTACAAATCATGACTATGATACAATCAAGCTCACTATCATGGTTAGCTAAGTCCAGTATAAAGCAAGCTTGCACCTGATTACTATAGATCCAAAAATTAGAAGGTACTTATCCACCAGAATTTTTTTCAAGATCAGAATCATCTAAATAAATTAGAACTGTTCTAAGGTTATTAAAGATCTATTTATCCACGAACATAATATCACTTGATAAGTACTACCCTCCTCCTATTACTGCGTTTAAAGGAGCACAAACACATAATAAAAGCAAGATCAGCTGCTCCAACAAGACTCATACCACTGAAATTGTCATCCATTCTAAGTAATCCAAATCATCCTCCCATGATCCTGTACTCGTAACATTCTTGGGGAGGGCTAGCAAAATCATCAAAGTCTACCAACTACGATCCGTTTGTATCATCTCCATGCTCATACCATATGGGGCACATACAAGCTACTAAGCTTTGGTCAAAATATCACAAATCCAAGTGCTCAAGTTATCTCCAACCTAGAATCCAACTAGTAATATCCAAGACCATCCAATAGTCAATTAATACCACATTCATGCTAATCATACTATACCTATATAAATCAAATACATCTCAGGTTCATCATGCTACACCTTCAAGTTCTCCAGTTTCAAGCTCATGTCAAAATATCACAAATCCAAGTGCCCATTCTCAAGTTTAACTCCGACCTAGAATCCAAGCAAATATATCATTGAACCTAACACAAACAATATTTCTATTACTCCAATATTCTTGACATTGACTCTTGTTCTGATTTAGGATCGGCACACTAGTGCTCTACTTTGTGTTGGCCCTCGACGCTGTGATTCGCACGGCCTCCGAAGCTTGCCGGGCGTCGCCTTCCCTCCGCTACCACATCCACCAATCTCTTCAACTCTCTTACCTTGTCTACCGACTCTTTGTGGCATCATCATCTCAGTTACATGTGTGGCTCTCGTCTCTCATCCTTAGAACGATGTCGTCTTCTAGGATTTGTCTCTCGCAATGTAACTTTAGACAGTCAAGTTTGTTGGCTGGGTAAACACGTTCAGTTACCATATCTTCATAGCAAGACTGCCTCAGCGTCCTTTCAATCCTATTCACTATGATGTTTGGGACCCAGCTCCCTTTGCCTCGAAAGGAGGCCATCGCCACTATATTATCTTTACAATTATTTCTCTCGACACAAGTCGATATATTTTATGCCTTCTTGTAGTGAAGTCTTATCTATCTATAAGAAGTTTGCCGCCTTGGTTCATACCCAGTTTTCCACTACTATCTGTCTTTCGTGCAGATACAGCTTGTGTGTATCTCTCTCATTTGCTGCGCAGATTCCTTGTTGAGCAAAGCACACTTGCTCGGTTCTCTTGTCCCGGTGCTCATGCTTAGAATGGGGTTGTTGAGCGCAAGCATCGTCACCTTTGTGAGGCAACTAGCGCGTTGATGATCATAGCCACCTATCTCATCAACATTCATCCTCCTCAACTCTACAGAGTGACATTCCTCTCGAGCATCTTTCTGAGCATTCTCCTAACTATTTGGTTGAGCGTCAACTTCATTTGTTTGGTTGTGTTTGCTATGTTCTTCACGCACCAAACTGTTTGATCAATCTGTTGAATGTGTCTTCTTAGTTTAAAGTGATGAGCACAAGGGCTATCGGTGTTGGGATCTTGTTAGTCGTCGATTGCGCATTTCTTGAGATGTGACTTTCGATTGAGTCTCCTCCTTTCTATCCACGTCCATACTCTCCTTCAGCCTCCCCCATTGAGGATATTTCTTCCCTCAATTTTCTTGATACACTTATCACTCATTTATTGCCCTCGCCCACCTATCCCAGCTTATCCTCCCGTACTACTGTTATAGATCCCACACGTCGCCACCTGCGGCTTCCCCACCTCGTTCATTACCTGAGGCTACCTCACCTCGCTCATCCATGAGGTTTCCCCGATGAGTCCCCCTTATCATCTTCACTAAACTTGTGGTCCACGTGTTGTGGATCCTTCTAATGAGCCATCTCCCTCGACTACTATGGCCTTTCCTGGTGGCAACGCACCACCTAAAGCTCAGCCTACTTATGGCTTCCGAGCTCGCTCGCTTCTGCCTATTGACCGCTATGGTTATTGGTTATTCTGGCGTCGCTTTTCTCGAGACGACTTCTTACTATGACGAATTTGTTCATCATGAATTACAGCATGCGATTGTAGAGAAGATTGTTGCTCTTGCATGCATAGGCATGTGGGATATCATTTCTCTTCCTCCCTGTTGCATGAGGTCTACATATAGCCACCACCGGAGATGGCTCTTTTATGGCCATAAGCAAACCCCTCGTGCCTAGTTGGAGTTTTGTCTCAGTGGTGATTGTGGCTAGTTTTCGGCGAGTGCTCATGATCCTACACTTCTTACCCACCTTTCAACTCATGGTCAAACTCTTCTTCTATATGTCGATCATCACTGCGATGACTCTTAAGTACATTGCCTTTGTGAAGGCTCATCATAGTGGGTTTCTTATGTCTGATCTTGGTCCTCTTTGCCACTTCCTAGGGATTGAGATTTCTTCTACCTCTAATGGCTTCTTATCAAGCTCATCATCACATGCGGCTTTCCCGCCTCGTTC
Organism: Triticum aestivum; assembly: GCF_018294505.1. Lineage (NCBI taxonomy): Eukaryota > Viridiplantae > Streptophyta > Magnoliopsida > Poales > Poaceae > Triticum > Triticum aestivum. Next base: position 83,448,539 of record NC_057796.1, on the reverse strand, counting down.
ATTACCTAAGATTACCTCACTTGGCTCATCCCCTGAGGCTTCCCTTCTCTACTACACTGGTCGTCCACATGTTGTGGATTCTTCTGATGAGCCATCTCCCTCGACCGTCTTGCTCTGCCCTCCATTATATGCTCTGCCGCATTGTCGTCGCGGCTAGGATGGTAGCAAACTCACTAGCGCCGATGCCTTTCGCGCGACATCGCTAGAGACTTCATCCTCTCAAGTTGCATGAACGGCCGGAGGGGACACTGACACCATGGCTGCTAGCATTCCCTCTCTCGGATCATGAAGTGTATGGGAGTGAGACTAATAGAAATACGGGAAAGGAGACAATTACTAGCGTATTAGGGGAATGAGGCCCAAATAGAAGTGTTGAGATGCCCACTACCAAAATGGTTGGTGTATTCTTCTCCAAAGTGGGCTACTACCAGACATGATGGGCACATCGATCCATATAGTGATTTTCATGACGGTTATCATCAGGATACTCAATACAACAACAGTTGCCCGAGCTTGCCATCAAACATGCTCGCCGAAGATTTGGCTGATGTACAGGGACAGTCAGATTAAGCGTTTTAGCAAGCATGTGGTGGCAGTAGTGTGGATGCTCCACATAGTTGCAGCTTGCCGGGTTTGACCACACGCCAAAGATGCAGCTAGCCTTCAGCCTACATTGGTTTGCAATGGTACGCCTCCTCTTACTACTTCATATGGAAAATTGCAGTATTGAGTTGATTTCTCTTGCCCAAGCAATTGCAGTTTGTATTGAAAGTACGCTTCTCTGGCCCCACGCAAATAGTTCAGTTTCTTTTAGGACTACTAAAGAAAATAGCTTTAGAGTTTACCACGTTCATAATAATCATGCAGCTATTTGGTGAGCAGATATGTATGTAGAAGTACGACTACTCGAAATTGGTGTGGTAAATGTGCAAAATCCTAAAGGCCGTGCTACATCTACTTCAAATAAGTTTTACTTAATTAATACACTCTAAATTTTTTAGAAAATAATTAGCACACTGCATTGTAGTTTAAACACAGTAATATGAGGGGACACACTGAAGCCAAGAAGAACTAACAAATTGATGTTTGAAGATAGAAACCCAGTTGCCTTGATTTCATCTGGACCAGAGGAAGGTTAGTTTTAGTACCATGCATTTTCCTCCACACAAACAATTGCCTACTCAAAGTGGTTCCCTCGATGTCCATTGGGTTGAACGCTGGATGGGGTACGCAATCTACTTCTGTGAGTTCAGTAAAAAAATTCCTGCAGAACAGCCAACACCAGTTATATTGCAAAAATACTGAATTTGTATTTCCTTTTAACAAAGATCTTAACTGTAAAAGAACTTTCATCAGGTTTGGAGGAATATTATCTTAAGTACTCCCTCTGTAAACTAATATAAGATCTTTTATGTAAGTGACACCGTATTGGTAATTAACTTAATATGGATCATGCGTTATTTCGAGATTCAAGCAATAGTCCACTTTATTTCTGTATTCTCTTGCATAACTGTGATTATTAAACTAATATGATACCTTAAAGTTCTTCTGACATTTTTTGCATGTTTACGTACTGCTTTGTTTATATCACTTCTCAAATTTATATATAGTACCAACTTTAGAAATATAATTTGGTTGCATAACAATAATTTTTTAGATCAATCAAGCCAGTAAAGTGTGTAAGTTTATCAAATATAATTATTCTAGAAACATTCATATCTGCTGGCCATCAGAATATGCTAGAATCTTATTTAACTTTTTGCAGGTTAAGTCAAACTTAGCGCCCTGCTACAAAATCAGATTTTTCTAAATATTGCTACCATGGCAACTTTAGTTTATAATTCAACAATAAAGATATGACTACTGTTGATCGTTGTGTTTCTTCTTCGCAACTTTACCCTTCTTAGTTTACTCACAACAGAACTATATATGAATTCTTTCTCAGTTACTCGGGCATCATAAAAATGACATGCACCCATATTGCATTGCAGTCTTAAGTTTGAGATTTTTTTTTTAAACTGAAAATCAGTAGGGAAGGCCACTACTGAGCCAATTTCAGATTTTAATGGATACTGTACAGGTGGTATGGTGAAAGTTCCAGATAATTCAAGTTAGACAACTTGATATTCACTCTTTGTGCTCTGATTAACTAGATGACACAAAGTTAAGTCCATACAGCACATGACATTACTAAGTTTTCTTAATATCTAAGACAAATATGTTGATAACTTTGTAGTTAATTGATAATTTTAATTGATGTATAAAAGAAAAATAAGTGCTCACACTATACTTGATTGTCGAGACATAATCTTGATGGTAGCTCATCTTCAAGTCTTAGTACTCAATCTTACACCAGTTTCCTTTGTTGTTGATACCCTTGCAGATTTCGTATGGAGGTCAAGATCCTGCATGGAGCCACCATTTTTTCAGTTCACGAACCTGCACTTCTGGATTACATATATAATAACAAAGGAAATATGCAGCTGATCTAATTGTCTATACTTCCATTTCTTATAACAGGGTGCGCTTATGAAAAGATTGCCACAACCCTTTTCTAAGACAAAAACGTGATATTCTTCTTTTTCCTCACAACGTTGAGCAATAATAACCACCATAAGAGTATTCTAATAAGGCATATTCCCTTACTGATAATCCAAGAGTTAATGTTTCTTTTCTTAACTGACGAGAAAGAGCAGAAAACCAAATTTAGGATGTCCCTGTTTTTGTCGGCTTCTATAAAGAGACTATAGTGCATACGAACGACACGATTACAGGCCTTCTACTATGCAGTGACCTATACTTATGGTTCTCTTTCCCTCGAAGGTTATTTCTACTGTTACAAGACCACAGTGCATATTAAACTATTTATCAAGCTTCAGTCATCCCATAGGCTTTGAGGTAAGTTTATAATGTTATTTGTTTGTTCTCAGGCATATAATCTTAGTTTTTGGAGAAACACCCATAATCCAAATCAGAACCGTTGTATGCTAGATTGTGCTGTTCAAATGAAGGGAGCTTTATCGAGAGGGATTATCTAGATGGGATTATAGTTCACATAGAAATCTGAGATTATTTGCCACTAGAAATGAACACCGGCCCTCAGAACATCAGCACTGTGCGTGTCTTTCCACAAAATTAGAACTCAATTTTTTACATATAGAAGAACGGTGGAGCTTCTTAAGCAGGGAGCTACGCAATCAAGCAGTAGTATATCTGGTAGGCAGGAAGATGAGTTGTTCCTTAGGTAGTGTATAAAAAATAACTGACAGAAACCATGACTTTGTTAATAAGGCAACCATGTTAAGTAAACAAAAACCCTCTTTCATCTAGTAGACAGGAAGATAGGTTGTTGAATAGTACCGCAAGAGAACTGGGAAATGATGCAAAAAACAAACTGATAATGTTGTACTATGTAATTTACAGAAATGGTCAAGCATTTCCATACTTGATGATTTCATGAACGCATAGCTTTCAGATTAAACACCTTATAACCACAGTTCCAAATGAGAAAAATTGTGTCGCAATTCAGGTGCACTGATTTTTAATATTGGAGCTGAGACCTGCCACGAGGGCATAGTCTATTCCATTAAACAAATAACATTTTCCTTGTTTTGCTCAATACAATTTCATTATCACAGCTGAGACCTATCTTGAACAGAGTTAGGCATCATCTATTCCATTAATGAAATGACCTTTTCCCTATTCTGCCCAATACAATTTCATGATCACAGCTGAGACCTATCTTGAACAGCTGAGACCTATCTTGAACAGAGTTAAGGCATCATCTATTCCATTAATCAAATGACCTTTTCCCTATTCTGCCCAATACAATTTCATGATCACAGCTGCATATACTACCAATTTTTATCAACAACAGAAAATTGCTGGAGATTAGAGCAATTATGCAAGAAGAAAAGCAATGGAAATATTAATGATTTGAAAAATAAACAAAGCAGGATCAAAAGAGACGTCATACAGGCTATCACTTACGTAGCGATTGCTTCTGCTGCTAACATTTTCCGTCACAATCATCACAGCACCAGAATGCACTTGATCATAGTGTGATCCATGTGAACTTGAGATCCTCGATAGTTGATACAAATGCTCAACAATTGCCCCTTTTGATGAACCCAAACCGAAGTACATATCCCCAATCCATGCGGCTGCACATAACAAGTGGAATTTAGAAGGAAATCGCTGGAACACACAGCCATAGGCAGGCAGGGAATGGCTGACGGAACATGTGACTTGTCCGGTCATCCCAGCGCATTGCATGCTACTGAGCTGTGCAGTTTACCCAGTAAATTAACCAACCACACACAATTGATCACCGAGCAACAGATTGGTAGAAGAACAGCTGCCGCATAAAGTGGGAACCACACAGCTGCTGCATTGCCATCAGTTACCAAATGGTGGAGCAGAGTAGAGCTAGCAGCAAACAGTCTGGATTCTGAAATTCTGTAGCCACTTCCCTGTATCCACGGCTGCTCATCTTATTAACCGTTCCTACCATGTGAATTCGCTGGTCCTAACAACGCAATGTAATGTTTGGGCTGTTCATGGCAGCATGTATGGTTGTTTCTGATTCCTGAGGGGGGATGTGTGGTTGGTTTAGTACCTTTCTTGCGGGGCGGACGCAGTGGTTGTGGTCGCGGGAACAGGCGTCGAGGTCGTCCCAGGGCTCCTCCCCACCGCTGCCACCACCCATGGACGCTCAAATCAGAAACAAATGACAATACAATCCATGGATTCGAGACAAAGGGTTGAAGAGCACGCACAGTCGTAGTTGAGGGTGCGGACGAGCGGCTGCACGGAGGCGGCGGCAAGGAGGAGGATCTACGCCTCGGAGCACTCCGCCGGGACGCCGTAGGGGAGGGCTCCGTGTCGTCGCGCGCCCAGCCGTCCACGGCGCCGTCGTCCTGGGCCTGGTGCGGCACGGGCGGCGCGTCCTGCTCCATCTCCGCGAGCTAAGGCGAGCAAGAGCTGGGCGAGGCGGCGAAGATGGTATGCGCGGCGCCTAGGGCTTTCGCGTGCACAATTTGGACTCTCCCCCGGTGGACTGGCCGGCGTCCTGGATGGATTGGAAGCCGAACCTTACATCCATCGATCCCCTGCTCCTCGTCAGACGGGGATGAGAGGAGGTATGCGCGTGCGTGCGTGCGTGCGACGGACGAAGAAACGGTAACCGGCCGGCGGCGGAAGCGACGGGATGTGAGAGAGGGAAAAGACAGCGGCGGTGGATTGGTTTTTCTGCTTCGTGGGCGACTGGGCTGGGTTTTTTTTTTTCTCTTTCTTGTTGAAGAACAACTTTGGTAAGTGGAGGCCACGCACCAACGGTCAGAATAGGGGGTTTTTCCATAGAGAAAAGTCTGAAATGAACCTTGATTTTATAAGCCAAGTCTGAATCAAACCCTAAACTAAAAATCCTTGAAATTGTCACCCTGTATTATCTAATCCCGGTCGTTTCCAGTTGATTTATGCTATACTTTCGTCAAACCGGGAAAGAAACAATCCCGGTCAGGATTACCCGCTTCTCTCACTGATTACAAGGGCCTACAAGTCATATCCATCTTCTTCCACACACTCTCTTTCTTTCTGCTTTATCTTTCTTCTGTCCAGATCCATCATCACAACATGCTAATGCAGATAACGGGAAAAAGAAGAGACAAAAGAATTTGGAATCGGAACTAGCCCAACATGGATGGATCTTGGGCATCCGTACAGGCGTGTACTCCGCCTACAGCGTGGTGGGCGCCAAGGCTCCATCACCTCGGCCATGCAGGTGCAACCGGTGTGTAGAGTGGAGCTTTGGGGGCAGCATGAGCACGGAGACTCTAGCGGTGAGGTGCTACGAACTGCACGAGCGCATCGGCTACACATGGGAGCACTCGGAAGTAGGTGTCGCACGCGGCCGCGTCACGCACATCAGGTCGTGCTGCTCCCAGCAAAGCGCTGACAGTTTGCCGCATCTAATCACGGGCTCCGGCACCCCCATCAACCACGGCGAGGGTGGCAGGTCGGCGGCGAGGGCGACAAGCCAACGGGCTCACGGCGAGGCGGATCCAATGTGGCATCATCCATGATCGTGGCCCTTGGTATGGCAGAGGATTTCGAGGGCGACGAGTATATGCGTCGGCGCGTTCATTCCCACCGGCGACCACCTCCGGTCTCTTCCCGTTGACCATGGTGGCGATGACGGGCCTCTTCCGAGACCTTGACCCGATGGGTGTGACTTCGAGGTGAGGAGAAGATGTGGCGGCAGAGTGGATCTGAGAGGAGAAGGATTGGCGGAGAGAGTCCGGGCAGGGAAAGATGAATACGACACATGGGCCCGTGTAGTCAGCGGGAGTGGTGATCAAGATCGTTCTTTTTCCAGTGCGCCAAACAAGCATTTAGCAGAAATCAACCGGGATAGACCGGGATTAGTGAGTACAGGGTGCCAGTTTCAAGGATTTTGAATTCAGTGTTTGATTCAGACTCGAGATACAAATTCAAGGTTTATTTTAGACTTTTGCCTTTCCTATACAACACGTAGGGCGCGCACGCCGCGCGCGTACCACCCGGCTCCCCCCCCCCCCCCCCCCCCCCCCGCTGGTGTACATGCGGGCCGATCAAACTCACGAATGGCCGGTTTTGGGAAGGTTGAACCTTTCCAAACCGGTTTTCTCATTGTCTTACTTCGTTCCAGATTTACTCCTTTAATTTTTCTTTTTCCGTTTAACTTTTAGTTTTCTTTTTCTTCCTTTTTTATTTTTCCCCAAATTTCCAGAACATTTTATGAAATCCAGCACAATTTTTCCAAATTGGTGAATATTTTTTGAAATTCGAACATCGTTTTTTCAAATCGGGGTGAACTTTTTTAATCCAAAATTTATTCAACGAATTCAAAATGATGAACATTTAGTTAATTTGTGAACACTTTTTGAAACCGCGAACAGTTTTTCAAATGATGAACATTTTTATAAATTCAGTACTTTTTTTGAAAATCGTAATATTTTTTTTACAAATTCGTGAGCACTTTTTAAAGTCTTGTACATCTTATTGAATTTCCTAAAATATTTTAAATTGTACATATTTTTAATATTATAAATATTTTCTAAAACCTCACAAACATTTTTCTAGAATTCATGAACATTTCTTAAAGAAATTGAAAACATTTTTTGAATAACCTAACATTTTTTTGAAATCATGAATATTTTCTTGAATCGTGAGCATTTATCATTTCCCAAACATTTTTTCAAATCATGATCATTTTTTGAATTGACAAACTTCTTTTCACAATTCACAATTTTTTGTTATCCCGAATCATTATTAAAAAAGGAAAAATTGAAAACAGAAAAAAAACAAAGAGGCTTTCCGCCCCGCACATGAGTCGGCCCATGAGGGTGCGCGGGGAGCAGGGGGGTACGCGCTTGGACGATAACCAGCGCGTTAGTCGCCATATAGGAGCTCCACAGAAGAGGAGGCGGGGACGTCCTATATGACGCATTCTGCTGTGTATAGCACAAGGCTACAAGCGGGCAGCAAACTAGGCCGGCCTATTGGCCGCAAGCCAATTATGTCACGCATCCCTAAAAAAAGTAATTCCACGTATCCCTCAAAATTGCAAACGAAATTGGAAAAATGAGTGAACACTATTTTTTGAATTTTCATTATTGGTAAACATATAGAAAATGAAATTCCAAACTTAGAACTTTCGAAAAATTATTGAAAAGTTTGAACATAATTCAAAATTTTGAATAAATTTTGAAAAGTTGAATGAAATATTGAAAACTTGTAAATTTCTGAGAATATAAACATAAAACTGAAATTCTGATCATTTTTTGAATTTTTGAACTATTAATGAAAATTGTAAACATGCTTCAAAATTTTAAAGAAAAATAAAAATGGAAAAATAAAACATGAAAATAATTGTAATTCCAACAAAATAGGAACAAATTTGAATAACACGAACAAAAATTTGAAAGTTCATTTTTTTGAGAAATCAAATAATATTTGAAATTTTGAGCAATTTTAAAATTTATGAAGAAAAAGAAACAAAAAAAGAGAAAACAAAAAATCAAAATCAAAAAAGGAAATTGGAAAAACCAGTAAAAACAACAACAAAAAAGAAGAAGAAAACAACGAGGTTTTCTAGAAGCTTCCCAAAACAGTGAAAAAATGGCTTGGAACCTTCTGCAAGGTTACGAAAACCTGAACAAAATGCCTCTGAATGGGCCGGCCCATTGCGCCCGCTGATGCGATCCTCGTGTGTGATGCCTCGGTTGTTTGATGCAGAATTCCTCAAATAGAGAATTCCGAGGAGGCAGACGACATACGGAAAAAAACTGATGTTACGAAAAATTGGAGAAACAAACCTTCTTTTTATCTCAACTACTCCTTCCGTCCAAAAATAAGTTACTCAACTTTATACTAACTTTAGTATAAAGTTAGTACAAACTTGAGTCACTTATTTTGAGTCGGAGGAGTACTATTTATATCTATGCATTTTTAAATAACTTTCCTCTACCTTTATTATGAAGTGAGATAATGATTACATCATTACTCCTATAAAAGATGCTAGAGTACCCGCCTCCCTAGGTACCTCGCGAGTGAAGAGCGCTTCCAAGCCATTCGTCCTGTGAGGACCTCTCAGGGCGGATCCGAATTGTTCGATCTCCCCGGACGGCTCAGACCTAGGCGACCTGGCCGGGAGGTCCATGAAGGGTGGACCATAGGGCACGCCTGGGGCCACCGTCATTGGGCAGCGGTGGGCGCGGCCCCCTTTCTCACATTGGCCCGAGCGGAGAGAGCCTTCGAGTTGTGCATCACTAACATGTCTCCAATGTATCTATAATTTTTTATTATTCATATTGTTATATTATCAATCTTATATGTTTTATACATCATTTTATATCATTTTTTAGAACTACTGCAGGTTTTTGGTTTTACATAAAATACATACCAAACGAAGTCAAAACACGCCGAAACTTTTCAATGATTTTTTCTCGACCAAAAGAGATCTAGGAAATTTTGGGGGGAGTCCAGAGATCATACGAGGAGACGGCAAGGCGGCACAATGCGCCCTGGGGGGTAGGCGCGTTGTGCACCTAGTGGGCCCTGCGTGGCTCCGTTTGACCTAATTCCAGTGCTATAAATTCCCAAATATCCTAGAGAGAGACCCGAAACAATTATTCCAAAACTCCCTAATCTATTCGGTGTAATCTTTTTGAGGTGCGTTTTGTTGGGATCCGATGAATTGTGGGTTTATGATCAGACTATTCATTGAAAGTAATTAAGTATTTTCTTAACTTTATTATGTGTGATTGTTATAGCTATGTAATGCTTTCCGATATATGAGTCATCTTTGGGAAAATTGATGATTAGATCTTCAGTGGAAAGTGGTGCATATTACTAGGTTCAATCTTGCGGTGTCGTCACCTCGTGACAGAAGGGGTAGCGAGGCACATATTTATATTGTTGCCACCAAGGATAAACGGTGGTGTCAGAGTAAACGACCACGGGTAGCCTCATCTGCTCCCCATGGAGATTCAAGACATCGGGGCCAGCTGCGCCCCTCAAGCCTCAAGGCCGAAGATCCGCCTTCTTGGGGCCGGCTGGTCCAAGCGGCCGGCTGCCAGAGGGCGGCGGTCCTCAGAAGAAAGCCATGAGACGGGCCGACTCCTAGCAGGTGGCCCCTCACGCCCTCAAAAGTTAGCACCCACATAATTACGACGAGACTGGGTGTGGCTACAGTGCAGCCTGCCACCCCCGAATCCTGGGCAGAGCGTGGCCGCAGTGCAGCATACCGGGCGGACGTCCCTCACCCAACGCGGCACTGTTGCCACGCAGCCCATGACCTCACCCATAGCAGAGAAGGCCATGCTCCCACTACGGGCTGTCGATACGGCCCGCAGGCGGCGGGCCCTACCTGTCCGTGAGAAGCCAGAAGGCCGCGAGCCCCGACCAGTCGGCGCGGGGGGAGGCCGACTCCCAGCAGGCGGCCCTCCCCCTCCCTCAAAGTCTGTGCGCCATTAATCAGAAGAGACGGGGAGTGGCTACAGTGAACGCCCGCCAGGCGGCGGTACTGTAGCCAAGCTTTCCCTGACAAAGCACACGTCATCAGTGGCATTGCCACAGTACTAAGCAGCCGGCAGGACCCGCCAGCGGCGGGCGCGGCCTGTCAGCCAAGTACGAGACAGCCGGCGGGACCCACCGGGCAGCGGGCCCCAGCGGCCGGCGGAGAAGCCGGCGACCGTAGACACTGACAGCCGGGTCCTACACCCGGCCAGATTACCATTGTACCCCTGGGGGGGTAGGCCTATATAAACCCCCAGGGCACCCATGCAAAGGGTTCAGATCTTAGTCCACCCATACATACACATAGAGAGAGGAAGTTAGGGCTAGCCTTATTCTTCTTCCCCCTCTAGAGAAACAGCTCAAGAAGCAAGCTTGTAGCCACCATTGTTGCTTGAGTGATCATGTGGAGACCCCGCAGAGCAGGAGTAGGGGTGTTATCTCCTAGGAGAGCCCCGAACCTGGGTAAGATTCGCCGGCGGGCACGTTTGCGCCTTATCCCGTTTCCAGGCACCTGCGACGTATTATTAGCCCCCTCCATGATAAGCTACCCGTTGGCATATGTCGCACGACACCCCCGACATTTGGCGCCCACCATGGGGCTAGGTGCACCGTCGTCCGGAGATCTGTTCTGGACGGGAACCTTGTTCCTTCCTGGCGAGCGCAACCAACCCGGCACGCCCGATGGCGTCTGCACCAACGCGCTGCATGGCGTGGAAGTCGCCTGCGCGGCGAGCTGCCTCGCCGATCTTGTCGGCGAGATCCGACTCTCCAACGAGCCCGCGCCCGACGCGGGAGCAGCCAGCTCCGAGAGCTGCCTCATCGACCTCCTTGGCAAGCTCCACATCACCAACGAGCCCTTCTCCGACCTAGAGTCGATCGGCTCCACCGACCCGATGCTTGTCGACTCCGACACGGCATCCCTCGATGCTTTCCCCACCAACGTGGTGGTCATCGACGACCCACTCCCTCGCGCGGATAGCAGCGGCAGCACCGTCACGGAGGCGCTCGTCATCAGCCACGACGGGGCCTCTGGCAGAGCCGCTCAGGACCCGTTGCAAGCGGCGGTGCGAGATCTGTCTGCACCCATCGCGGCAGACGCTGACGCCGAGACCTTGGAAGCTCGCCGCATCGCGCTCGTTGAAAGCGCCAAGAAGTTGGTTGCCATTAGAGACGCCTCTTCGAGGCCTATCAGCGCGAGGTCGACCGCGCCATCAGCGGCAACCCGGCTGTTGGAGAACCCAGCTGCGTGGGCATGGTCCGGCAACGTGGGGGCGCCATCGCCAGCATGTTTGGGGTGGATCGCCCGATCTACACCATGACCGTGGAAAACATACGTGCTGCCCAAGCGGCGGCAGACGAGCTGGACCGCCTGGAAGGAGACGAGCGTCGCTGCATGATGAAGCACGTCCAGCAGCTCATCGACGCGGCTGCCGCGCAGCAAGAAGCCGGCCGCCGCGTGTCAGAGCCTGGCGCGCACGATGAGACCCCCCCGCTGAGATCAAGGCACGATCTCCCGGACACCGACAGGCGGCGCCCGCGACCAGAGAGACCGAGAGCCGGCTGCTAGCCGCAGCCGGACGTGTATCACCATCGAGCGCGCCCAAGACGGCCGCCCACGAGCAGTGGAACGACAGGGCGATCGCCCGCCTCCTCCTCCTCCTCGTAGGGAGAGGTGCGCCTCCTTGCCGCCTGTTGAGCACCCGACTCTCGGCGACTGGTTGGGCCGCCGTGAAGGAGTCGGAGGGAATGATGCCCGCCACCGGAACGACCGCCTCGCTCGATCCTTGGCATTAGAAGAAGAAGACACGATGGCCCCGCCTTTCGTGACGAGCCCTTCCCGATGGGGTTCTCGCTCCCACGAGACACGCCCAAGTACAACGGTTCCGTGAATCCGGAAGATTGGCTGGTCGACTACTCCACGGCCGTCAACATAGCGTTGCCGTAAAGTACGTTCCGCTCATGCTCCAGGGCACGGCCCGGACATGGCTGAACAACCTGAAGCCTTACAGCGTCAACAGCTGGGTAGATTTCACCGAAGTGTTCATCCGGAACTTCACTAGCACCTACAAGCGGCCGCCCAAGCCTCGCCAGCTCTCGCTGTGCGTTCAAGGCCCGGATGAGTCCACCCGCGACTACTTGACGCGGTGGGCTGAACTGCGCAACTCCTGCGAAGGGGTGCACGAAGTACAAGCCATAGAGTACTTCACCGCCGGGTGCCGAGAGGGCACCTTACTCAAGCACCGACTCCTCTACGACGAGCCGGCTACCCTCGACGAGCTGCTGATCACAGCGGACAAGTACACCACTACCGATTCCTCCATGAAGTCGGAGCTCCGAGTGGACGCTTCCGGAAAAGTGCTCCCACCGGCTCCTAGAACGCCGTTTGGAGACAACAGCCGGCGCCAGCAACAGAACGACAACAAGTGCAAGGCCCCGCAGTTGGCTTTCACCAGCCGGCAGGTGGCGACAGTTGAGGATCAGCAGCCGGAGGGACAACCCTTACCCAAGCGTCAGAAGGGCGGCAAGCCGGCTTGGTTGCCTGCCTTCTCCTATGAGCAAACCCTCGATGCTCCCTGCAAGTTCCATAGCGGCGCGAAGCCGTCCAACCACACCACCCGAAAGTGCCACTGGCTCACCCGAATCTCCCAGGGCGAAGGACTGCTGCCTCCTCTGCCTTCCAGCCCGCCAGCGCCGCCTCCTCAGCAGCCGGCGGCCGTCCGGCACTTGGCGCCATCCAAGACGAATTCCCTGAGGAGCATGGAGCCTACGTTGTCTTCACCAGTGTGGCCGACAACAAGCAAAACCGACGCCAGCAACACCGAGAGGTGAACGGTGTCGCCTCAGAAGCCCGGAATTCATGCACTGGTCCGAGAAGCCCATTAGTTAGAGCCGAGCTGACCACCCGGAGGTGATGCCTTCCCCGGGTTCCTATGCCCTGGTGTTGGATGCCACCTTCACAATATAGAGGCGAGCTGCTCATTTCTCCCGAGTTCTGATAGACTGCGGTAGCAGCATCAACATCCTTTACCGCGACACCATGGAGAAGTTGTGCATCAAAGAGAAGCAACTCCAGCCCAGTCGGACTGTCTTCCACGGCATTGTACTTGGCCTTTCCTGCTCACCAATCGGCAAGACCAAGATAGATGTCCTCTTCGAAGACAAAGATCACTTCCGCCGCGAAGCAATTTGGTTTGAGGTGGTTGACCTGGAGAGCCCCTACCACGCGCTGCTTGGCCGGCCTGCTCTGGCCAAGTTCATGGTGGTACCACACTACGCCTACCTCAAGATGAAGATTCCGGGCACCAAGGGCATTATCACTATAGCTGGAGACTACAAGAAGTCGGTCGCCTGTGCTGCTGCCAGCAGCCGGCTGGCCGAGTCCCTTGTGATTGCTGCCGAGAAGAAGCTCCTGGACCGGGTGGTGGCCATGGCTAGCAAGCAGCCGGACCTGTCACCAGATCCCAAAGAGTCAGAGACCTAGGGCTCTTTCCAGCCGGCCAAAGAAACCAAGAAGATTCCTTGGACCCGAACCACCCGGAGAAGTTTGCTGTCATAGGTGCTCACCTCGACATCAAATAGGAAGGCGAGCTCGTCGATTTCCTCCGTGAGAATCGGGACATCTTTGCATGGTCTCCCAAGGACATGCCGGGTGTTTTGACGGATTTCGCCGAGCACAAGCTACATGTCAGAGCAGATGCCAAACCAGTCAAACAACCCATCCGCCGACTGTCGGAAGAAAAGAGAAGAAATGTTGGTGAAGAAATAGCCCGGCTTCTAGCAGCCAGCTTCATCATGGAAGTGTTTTTTTTCCAAAGTGGCTTGCCAACCCTGTCCTTGTACTGAAGAAAAACAACAAGTGGCGCATGTGCATTGATTACACCAGTCTCAACAAAGCCTGCCCCAATGATCCGCTTGCGTTGCCTCGGATTGACCAAGTGATAGACTCCACAGCCGGATGCGGGCTGTTGAGTTTCTTGGATGCCTACTCAAGGTACCACCATATCAAGTTGAACCCGGCAAACCGCCTGAAGACCGCCTTCATCACACCATTCGGAGCCTTCTGCTACCTGACCATGACATTCGGCTTGAGAAATGCTGGTGCCACGTTTCAGTGTTGCATGCAGAAGTGCCTCCTCAAGCAACTCGGCAGGAATGCCCACGTCTACGTAGACGATATTGTGGTGAAGATGGAGAAGCGCGACACCCTCTTGGAAGATCTCAAGGAAACTTTTGAAAATCTGCGCTGGTTTGAAATCAAGATCAACCCAGAGAAGTGTGTTTTCGGAGTACCAGTCGGCCAGCTCCTTGGCTTCCTGGTCTCAGAACGCGGCATTGAGTGCAACCCTGTGAAGATCAAGGCCATTGAGAGGATGGAGAGACCCACCCGACTGAGAGACGTCTAGAAATTCACCGGCTGTTTGGCGTCCATCAGCCGTTTCATCATTCGGCTGGGCGAGAAGGCTCTTCCCCTGTACCAGCTCATGAAGAAGACTACTCATTTCGAGTGGAATGACAAGGCGGACGAAGCTTTCCTCCAGTTGAAAAAGATGTTGACCACGCCGCTTGTCTTGGCGGCTCCGACTGCTAAAGAACCCATGTACCTCTACATCGCCGCCACCGGCTGGGTGGTCAGCACTGTTATGGTAGTAGAGCACCCAGAAGACGGCATGGCAGAGCCGGTCCAGAGGCCTGTGTACTATTTGAGTGAGGTCAACCTCAAAGCAGAACTACCCTCACTACCAAAAGATGTGCTACGGCATGCACTTTGCCGCCAAGAAGCTGAAGCCATACTTTCAAGAGCACCCAATCACGGTTGTCTGCACTGCCCCGCTTGCTGAGATCATTGGCAACAGAGATGCATCTGGTCGGGTGGCCAAATGGGCCATCGAGTTGGCCCCCTACACCATCTTCTACCAGCCACGCACCGCCATCAAGTCCCAAGCACTAGCCGACTTCCTCGTCGACTGGGCCGAGACCCAGTACCTGCCGCCAGCTCCGGACTCCACTCATTGGCGAATGCACTTTGTTGGCTCGAAGATGCACACTGGCTTGGGAGCCGGCGTTGTCCTCACCTCTCCCAAAGGTGACAAGCTCAGATACACATTGCAAATTCACTTCGCCACCTCCAACAACGTGGCCGAGTATGAGGCGCTAGTACACGGCCTCCGGCTAGCCAAAGAGATCGGCATCCGTCGGATCCTGTGCTACGGCGACTCTGACTTGGTGGTCCAATAGTCGTCTGGTGACTGGGACGCCAAGGATGCAAACATGGCAAGTTACCGCTTCCTCGTTCAGTAGCTCAGCGGATATTTTGAGGGGTGCTAGTTCCTTCACGTGCCACGGAATGAAAACGAGCCAGCTGACGCTCTCGCACGGATCGGCTCCACCTGTCAAGCAATACCAGCCGGCGTCTCCCTTCAGTGCTTCTGCAAGCCGTCAATCAAGCCTTCTCCAGAATCTGAGTCCATCTTCGTGCCGGCTCCTCCTGAAGCAGTCAGATCCAACTCGGGGGCTGCAGCAGCCAGCCCCGGGACTTCGGTAGGCGGCATGGGGACTGCAGCAGTCGCACCCGGCCCGGGGACTTCACAACCCGTCCCGGGAGCTGCAGCAGTCGGCCCGGGGACTTCACCAAGCGTTTCGGGGACTACAGCAGTCGCACCCGGTCCGGGGACTTCACAACCCGGCCCGGGGGCTGCAGCAGTCGGCCCGGGGACTTCAACAATGCAGCAAGCGACAACCAACCCCAACCCGCCGCCTCCCAACCCAACCGCCCTAGTACAACTGGCAGTAGAAGAAATTCAAGCACCATCATGGGCACAACCCATCCTCAAGTTTCTGGTGAACAGAGAGCTGCCGGCCGATGAGAACTCAGCCCGGCAAGTGCAGCGCCGAGCAGGAGCCTACACAATAATAAACAGAGAGCTTGTCAGATGCAGCGTGACTGGAGTCTCCAGCGCTGCGTAGAACCAGAGAAGGGCCAAGCAATCCTCAAGGATATCCACCAAGGCGAGTGCGGCCACCGCGCGGCCTCCAGATCCCTTGGCGCCAAAGCTTTCCGCCATGGTTTCTTCTGGCCGACTGCTTTGGAAGACGCCAAGGAGTTGGTCAAGCATTGCAAAGGGTGCCAGAAGTTTAGCTCCAAGCAACATCTACCGGCTTCTGCACTCAAGACCATCCCCCTCACTTGGCCCTTTGCCGTGTGGGGGCTGGACATGGTGGGACCATTCAAGACAGCGCGCGGAGGCATGACCCACCTGCTTGCCGCCGTGGACAAATTTACCAAGTGGATTGAAGCAAAGCCAATCAAGAAGCTCAATGGTCCGACTGCTGTGACCTTCATCGCAGATATCACCGTCCGGTACGGTATACCACACAGCATCATCACCGACAATGGCACAAAATTTGCCAAAGGCACCTTGGCCCATTTCTTCGCGACGCAGGGCATCCGACTGGACTTAGCATCCGTTGCCCATCCGCAGTCAAACGGCCAGGTTGAGTGAGCAAACGGCCTCATCTTATCCGGCATCAAGCCCCGACTGGTCGAGCCTCTGGAGCGCTCGGCCGGCTGCTGGATCGACAAGCTGCCGACCATCCTCTGGAGTCTGCGCACCACTCCAAAGAAGTCAACCGGCTTCACTCCTTTCTTCCTCGTGTACGAGGCCGAGGTTGTCATCCCAACTGACATCGAGTTCGACTCACCTCGCGTCACCATGTACACGGAGGCGGAGGCGAAGGAAGCACGAGAAGACGACGTCGATCTGCTGGAAGAGGGCCGGCTGTTGGCACTCAGCCGGTCCGCCATCTACCAGCAGAGTCTGCGCCACTACTACAGTCGGAAGGTCAAGCCAAGATCCTTCCAAGAGGGAGACCTTGTGCTTCGGCTGATCCAGCGAACAGCCGGCCAGCACAAGCTCTCGGCCCCTTGGGAAGGCCCCTTCATCATCAGCAAAGCCTTGGGCAACGACTCCTACTACCTGATCGACGCACAGAAGCCCAGGGCACGCAAGAGAGACGACTCTGGCAAGGAATCAGAGCGCTCGTGGAATGCAAATCTCCTCCGAAGATTTTACAGTTAATGCAGTATGTACCACGCTACCTTTTGTATTAAGCGCAAGACATCGGGTCCCTCGAGGAGCACTCGGGGGCTACCCTTTTTATCTATATGATAAATATTATGCCTATGAATGCGTTATTTCATTCTTCTGCCTGGCACCGGGTTCGACCATTCGGCCCGGGGGCTTGCCGCCTTGTACTATGCCGGTGCTACCTGCAGTCAGACAAGTAATGTGCCGGCATCTAAGCCCTCTCTTACCACAAGCCGCGGTTCGCAGAGCGACTGTTCGGCTGGCAAGAGCTAAAGGCAAGAAACGATGCCCACATGAAAAATGTCTAAGGACCAAAGCACTCACATAGGCCAAGCCGGCTCCTCGCCTCACCGACTGGCTGCTGCAGCAGCCGGCCGACCGGCTTCCTACTTAGCTTACTACATTCTAATCGGCCAAAGTACTTGCCCTCCCAAATGACTAAGTACTTGACCTAGCCACGGTCCGCAGAGCGGCTGTCTTCCTGGCAAGACGGCAGTCGTGGGAGGGCGGCAAAGGAAAAAGGCCAAAGAACAGAAAGCAAGAAAAGTCGGAATTCGGCAAAAGCACAACTCGTGCGAGCATTAATTTACATATCAAAGGGCCCTTGGCCAGCATTCAACAAAGTTTGAATACACCCCCAACGGGTGGAACTGCGCAAATTTGACAAGTTTTGTTCAAAGAAACTACGAAGCAGGAAAAGTTAAAGATAAAACTGGCCGCCTAGGCCAGAGGAGCAGTAGGCGGGTCCGGCAGGTGGAGCGGCTGGCTGGCGGGTCTCGGCTTGGTTGCCTTCAGCAGCAGTCGACGTGCTCGCACGCGGCTCGTTGCTCGAGGTGCGGTCAAGTTGAGGCTGGCCATCTGCTCCGACTTCCCCATCCGCTCCGTCCTCCGGCGCATCGTCTTCACCATCCTCGCCCTTCTCGTCCTCACCTTCGTCGCTGGAGGCGATCTCCTCCATCGAGTCCTTGCCATCGGCCGGGTTCAGCCCTAACCAGTTGGGCGGCAGCTCGACACCCTCCTCGTCCAGCTTGGGGATGAAGTCATTGGTGTTGGTGTACTCGGCGATCGCCGCCGCACGCTGAGTAAGCTTGGCTGCCACCACCGCCAACTCCCCGGCAGCCTCCAGCCGGAAGGTGGCCAACTGGTCGAGGTTCAACCCGGGATACCAGGCCTTGACGAATTCCAAGGCCCTGTGTGCACCCGCCCGGGCCGAAGAGCCTTTCCACGCCTCAAGACAGCCAACTGCCACTTCCAGCCAGTCGGCAGTTCGACGGGGAGTGCGCAGAATATTGGCTTTTGGCCAGAGGGCGGACATCACCTGAGCTCCGACGCGCTGCAGGCGGCGAAGCATTCGGTGAGCCGGCTGAAGGCGCGCCCGGATGGCGAGAAGCTGCTCGTTGAGGGTCCGGGGCGCGTTGGGCGCGATTTCTGCGCCTTCGCTCCTTCGCTCGTCGCGGCGTGCCTCGATGGCCTGACCGGCGGCAACGGCGTAGCCAGGGAAGAATTCTGCACGAGAAGAAAATATTAGAAACCAGAAGCCGACTTCTGCAGCAGTCGGCGGCTGTTCAAAAGGAAGAGGCAACTCACCGTCAATCATGTCCTCAATATAGCCATAGCCGTCGCTCAACGCCTTCTCCTTCTCGGCCCAGCTCGAACGCTCAGTCTCGAACTCGGCCAGGAGGCTGGCCTCGCCGTCCTTCGCTGCCTCGAGGGCTGCCTTGTGCTGATCCGCCTGGTCAGCCAGATTCTTGCCCAGACGGTCGCGCTCTTTGGCCACCTTGCGACACTCCTCCTCCTTAGCACGCAGCGCGGTTTGGGCCTCGCCCAGCTGCTGCTGCAAGGCGGCGTTGGCTCCTGCGGAAGACAAGAAAGAAAAGACAGTCAGCGATCAACAAAAGAAAAAAGTAGTTACTGGAAGATCCGGCCCGATTGCTCAGCAGTCGACCCAAATCTCGGGGGCTACACCCCGCGGGTGCGCTGGCGCGCCCCCGCGAGAATAAGGGCGGAGTGCTCACTCCGGCTGTCGGACAGGTCGGCGGTCCGCTTGGCCAGCTCCTGGACATGGGAGTTGAAGGCGGTCGCGCGGTTGTTGTGGTAGTCCTACACCGAAGACAACAGAAGAGAAAAGAAAAAGGTTAGCACTCGGAACTTACTTCTAAGTTCCGAGCCGCCTGCTCAGCAGCCAGCCCGGAACTTACTTCTAAGTTCCGAGCCGCCTGCTCAGCAGCCAGCCCGGAACTCGGGGGCTACACCCAGTGGGTGCGCTGGCGCGCCCCCACGGAAGATTTCGAGAAGATCGCAAGAATAAAAAACAAGCAGTCAAGAGACATACCCGGATGGCTGCACGCGTCGCCAAAAACTCCTTTGTGTACTGTTGGAGGGCGGCGCCTTGGGCCTAAAGATGGGCCTGGACGTCATTCGCCGCCCGATTCAGCATGCCCGTACCGCCCCCAGGAGTCCACCCTGGTGGGGCGGCGCTGCTGGCTTCGGCATCAGGGGCCGAAGAACTTGCGGCTCCAAAGTCCAGCGGCCTTGGCGCGGACGCCGCCTTCTCCGAACGACGGCGCTCCGGAGTGCGGACCACCTGAGTCGAACCCACCACCAACTCGTTGTCAGCTGATGGCGCCAGTGGCACTTCAGGTCGACTGCCTTGCACGTCGGTAGTCGGCGCTTGCGGGGGCACCTCCGCCCCCAAGATGATGGCGTCGCCCCTCCCCTCTCCATGACCGTCTGGACATTGCCGGCTCCCCCAGTCGGCGCTGGGATCTCGGGCGCAGGTGGCGCGGAGCGCAGTGGGACGACGAGTTGCGGAGCCCGGCTATGGGCCACCTTCGCCTCCTGCTCCTTGGCGGCCGCGTCCGCCCACTCCTTGGCCACGGCGTCGGCCTGAGCTCTGGCAGCCGCGTCAGCTTCATCCCATGCGGCCTTGGTGGTCGCCGCCTTCTGCCGCTCCACCTCCTCCCGCTCCTCGCGTGCCTCCTGCGCGTTTCGCTCCGTCGTCGCCTGGAGCTCGGCGCGCGGGTCAACACGGCGGGTGTTGGCGGAGCCTTCCGGCGCCCCAATCACGGAGGCGGAGTCCGACTGCTCAAGAGAGAGCGGGGCCCTGTTCAAACAAGGAAAAGAAGAAACTCAGTAGGAGTTTGCAAGAAAGAAGAAAAAGAAAGCGCAAGAGATAGCAAACACTAACGAAGACACCGTGGGCGGCTGCTTCAGGGCCCTCTGGAACTGGGCCGCCTTGGCGGCGGCCTCCTGCCGCCTGGTCACAGCGGCCGTGTTCCTGAGCTTTTTCGGCCGGCTACCGAACAGCGGCGGGCCGGCTCAGCGCTTCGGCGCGCCGCTGAGGAGCTCGCGCCCACCCTATCGACGCCCTGTGGGCGGCGTGGTTCGGCCTCCTCCTCGTAGTCGTCGGGCCAGTCCTCGACGCCGCCTCCTCCCGAGCCGCCTGCTCTGCCACCGCCACCTGTGGCGTTGTCTTCTTCCAGGGCGGCCGCCCCTAAGTCGGGGTCGTCTGCATCACTTGAGGGAGTCCTGGACTAAGGGGTCCTCGGGCGTGCGGCCTGTTATCCATGGGCCGGACTGATGGGCTGTGAAGACATGAAGGCCGAAGACTGTACCCGTGTCCGAATTGGACTCTACTTGGCGTGGAAGGCAAGCTTGGCGACCGAAGATTCCCTCTTATGTAACCGACCCCATGTAACCGTAGATCTCTCTGGTGCCTATATAAACCGGAGATCATAGTCTGGATAGAGAGACTCATTACCATATTCATATAGGCTGGACTTCTAGGGTTTAGCCATTATGATCTCGTGGTAGATCAACTCTTGTAACACTCATATTCATCAAGATCAATCAAACAGGAAGTAGGGTATTACCTCCATAGAGAGGGCCCGAACCTGGGTAAACATCGTGTCCCCTGTCTCCTGTTACCATCGATCCTAGATGCACAGTTCGGGACCCCCTACTCGAGATCCGCCGGTTTTGACACCGACATCACTCACTGACCGGTCTGGCTGGTACTCCTGACCCTGTTCTAGGGCGTCGTCTGCCAGCTGGGTTGTGAAGATCTGCATCGTGACCGACTGATCAGGTGGCAAAGCAGAACCCGGCAAACTAAGAGAAAAGAATTGAGGACTCACCGCGGACGGCGGGTCTGCGCGGGAGTAGGGTCGTTTGCCAAACTGCCACTCCGCTTCCGAGAGCTTGCAGTTCGAAATATAGTTCACCAGCCGGGCCACTTCCGCGTCCAGCATCTCCTTAGTGCACATCCAGCACGGGTCTTGATGCCCGCTCATTCGACTGATCAGATGAGGCTGACCTTGAAGAGGGAGCACCCGGCGCACCACGAAGGCGGTCTGCAAATCCGACCCCTTGAGGCCCTCTGACTCGGTCATCTCCTTGAGCCGATCGATGGCGGCGTTGGAGGCGGCCGACAGCATCCTCGGCTTGAAAGTCCAGTTGGTGCAAGGTTCAGCCGGCGGGCCGGCTGTATAAGCCGGCAGGTTCACGAAGTCGGCCGTCGGGTGGACATTCTTGACATAGAAATAAGATTTTTCCCACAGCTTGACCGACTGTGTCAAGCTGATGGACGGGAAGCTATTCCCGGAGCTCGGACGTCGCACTGCGATGAAGGATCCGCACTGGGCCGCCTCCCCCTTGACGACGGCGCCGAGCTTGGTGTAGAAGAACTTCCCCCAGAGCTCGAGGGTGGGGAGAACAC
This sequence comes from Triticum aestivum, assembly GCF_018294505.1. NCBI lineage: Eukaryota > Viridiplantae > Streptophyta > Magnoliopsida > Poales > Poaceae > Triticum > Triticum aestivum. The sequence goes on along the minus strand of NC_057796.1, from coordinate 83,426,678 downwards.
CAAGGTAACCCTCGCAGAGAGTAACGAACGCGGACAGCAGCACCACCGTGTTTGGTGTGAGGTGGTGCGGCTGGAGGTGATAGAATTGAAGGAAGGACTGGAGGAAGCCGCTTGCCGGCAGGCCGAAGCCGCGAAGGAAGTGTGACCGGAAGATGACGCGTTCGCCTTCCTCCGGCGCCAGCGAGATCTCCCTCGCGGGCGGAGCGCGTACCTGTACGTAGCCCTCACCAGGCAGCCGCCGCGTTTAGTGGCGGAAGGAGAGGTGATCATCGTGGACGTTCGAGCCGTCCTAGTCACCGAAGCGCGCCATGAGAACTTGAGCCGACGGAGGCACGACACGGCGAAGAAAGAGCGAACCCGCGGCGGAGCAGCAACGCCGCGGAAGGGAAAGCTCGGTGACGATGAGCTGCGGCAGCGCTTCGGCAAGAGGCAGGGGGCTGCGGCAGTGAAGAAAGGAGGGAAGGAAATGGCGAAGGGAGAGGAGGGTGCGCGTGCGTCTGCTACCCCCTCCCCCTACTTATAGCCCTAGGCGGCGAAGCCGAGTGGGCGAGAACGTGGGATTAACTGTGCCCATGACCCCATGCCCCCGCATTTACCGCGCAGTAACAGCGCGTAGTTACTGCACCACGGAATCCTAACTGTTTGCCTCGGCCGCACCAAATCCGCGCGCGCGCCGAGGCCCGGTAGTGGCGGGCCCCAGCCTGCGGCGACGTCCCGTCGCGCGCGTGGGCTGGCGCCGCGTGGCACGCAGGCAGTAGGCGGCGAGCCTGGCGCCTGGCTGGCGCGCCACCAGGCTCCCGCCACGACGTTTCGAAATCATCAGGCGGCCTGCCTGGCCACGGCCGGCTCCAAGCAGTCGGCGCTTCAGAAGACGGACGGAGCAAGATAAATCAGACCACTCGGAGTAGGAAGCTGCTGAGGCTTCTCGCCTTCTCAGCAGCGGCGCTCCACCAGCTTCGGGGACTACCGTCGGAGTAAACGATCACGGGTAGCCTCATCTGGTCCCCATGGCGATTCAAGATATCGGGGCCAGCTGCGCCCCTCAAGCCTCAAGGCCGAAGAGCCGCCTTCTCGGGGCCGGCTGGTCCAAGCGGCCGGCTGCCAGAGGGCGGCGGTCCTCCGAAGAAAGCCATGAGACGAGCCGACTCCTAGCAGGCGGCCTCCAGAGAGACCGGCTCCTAGCAGGCGGCCCCTCACGCCCTCAAAAGTAGCACCCACATAATTACGACGAGACGGGGCGTGGCTACAGTGCAGCCTGCCACCCCTGAATCCCAGGCAGAGCATGGCCGCAGTGCAACGTACCGGGCGAACGTCCCTCGCCCGGCGCGGCACTGTTGCCACGCAGCCCCTGACCTCACCCATAGCAGAGAAGGCCATGCTCCCACTACGGGCTGTCGGTACGGCCCGCAGGCGGCAAGCCCTATCTGTCCATGAGAAGCCAGAAGGCGGCAAGCCCCGACCAGTCGGCGCGGGGGGAGGCCGACTCCCAGCAGGCGGCCCTCCCCCTCCCTCAAAGTCTGTGCGCCATTAATCAGAAGAGACGGGGAGTGGCTACAGTGAACGCCCACCAGGTGGTGGTACTATAGCCATGCTTTCCCCGACAAAGCACACGTCATCAGTGGCATTGCCACAGTACTAAGCAGCCGGCAGGACCCACCAGCGGCGAGCGCGGTCTATCGGCCAAGTACGAGACAGCCGGCGGGACCCATCGGGCGGCGGGCCGCAGCGGCCGGCGAAGAAGCCGGCGATCGTAGACACTGACAGCCGGGTCCTACACCCGGCCAGATTACCATTGGATCCCTAGGGGTAGGCCTATATAAACCCCCCAGGGCTCCCATGCAAAGGGTTCAGACCTTAGTCCACCCATACATACACATAGAGAGAGGAAGCTAGGGCTGGCCTTGTTCTTCTTCCCCCTCTAGAGAAACAGCTCAAGGAGCAAGCTTGTAGCCACCATTGTTGCTTGAGTGATCATGCGGAGACCCCGCAGAGCAGGAGTAGGGGTGTTATCTCCTAGGAGAGCCCCAAACCTGGGTAAGATTCGTCGGCGGGCATGTTTGCGCCTTATCCCGTTTCCAGGCACCGGTGACGTATTATTAGCCCCCTCCATGATAAGCCACCCATTGGCATATGTCGCACGACACCCCAGACAGGTGGGGTTTGATCATATTGATTGATCTTTTTTTGTCTACATTATGTCATCATACTTAAAAGTATTACTCTGTTTGTCATGAGCTTAATACGTATAGAGGCAAGCATAGAAGCGCTCCGAAGTGGAGTAATAGTAGTAGGCGCCAGTAAGTTTAACGGTCTACTTATGATGGACGGAATACGTATGTATTGGTCATGTCGTGAATAACATCATAATTATGCGCTTTTCTATTAATTGCCCAAAATTAATTTGTGTACCCACCGTTTGCTATGTTCTTGAGAGAGATGCCTCTAGTGAAAGCTATGGCCCCCTGGCCCATTCATCTTATATTACTAAAACCCTAAATACCTTGCTACAATTTATTTACTTTTATTTAGTTTTGCAATTTATATGAGTACCACTATCAGAATTAATCCTTGCAATTAACGAGTACAATGGGATTGGCATTCGTCTTGCCCGCGTTGGTTGCATGTATTTGTTTGTGTCTGTGCAGGTATCGTTGACATTTTTTGCGTGAATCTCCTACTGGTTTGATTAACCTTGGTTCACTACTAAGAGAAATACTATCTGCTACTATACTACATCACCCTTTCTCTTTGGGTAAATCTCAACGCATACCATAAGTAGCAAACATGCGGCGGCATGCCGTGGGGCCCTCTCGTGGGCGCTCAATACATTAGATGCTCTCAATGCTTTTAATGGTATGTGATGTTTTTTCTTTAAGAAACTTTGTGGTTGTAGATCTCCTTTGCTATGTGTATCATTAATCGTTCGGGGCTTTTTGCAAGCCTGCTGCATGATTTGGGTTTCACAGGTTGTTTATGTGTGTACTCACGGATAGTTTGTATATATTGTCGTGGTTAGGAATATCACATGTCGCTCGCATCATTTCCTTGTTGTGCAAGGCACAACACTGACTAGCATGGGAGTACGCCTTTGCTCAACGGATTAGACTAGTAACGGCCCCAGGCAATGGAGTCGGAAGTCGGATGTTTCCTGGATAAGGAGTTTGCCTGCCGTGGTTAGACGCGGAGGTGCCTTGCCTGAGCGTAAGCTTGCACATGCATGCTCTGCTCGTCTAGTGTCCTACCCGTCTCTTCTCTACTGGAATAGTGCGATTAGAGAGCGCGCGCACTGATACATCTTCATCGTATCTACTTTTCCAAACACTTTACTCTATCTCTAATTTGTATGATTTGAGCGAAACTAAACCGGACTAATGTTGGTTTAGCATAACTACATTGGTATTATTTTTGTGCAGAAATAAAAGTTCCTGGAATTGGACGAAACTTTACGGTGATTTTTTATGGAATAAATAAAAAATACTAAAGCAAAGATGTACCACATGGGAGAAACCATGGGCCCACAACCCAGGTGTGTTGGGAAACATAGTAGAAAACAAAAAAATTCACCCTACGAACACCTAGGAACAATATGAAGATGCATATTAGGTTGGGATCAACTATCGTTACTGACTCTGGAGTGAAGCGGAAGTAGACGAGTCGGTTTCTATCATACCTGGAGTCCCTCGAACGTCGATCCAGCGAACCGCCCTCGAACCAAAGAACGAAAGCACGACCTCTCTACTTGGTTGCAAGCATATGGTCTTCACGATCCAGCAGCGCTTCATCGTCCAGAGCTAATCGTCATCGGAGAATTAGAGGAAGGAGATTAGAACCACACGAGGCTTATAATTATAAGGATTGGAGGTGGCTAGGGCTAGCTCTAATTAGTCAACTACGACCAACTAGAACTAGAATTAGATCAACTAGAGGAGGCTCCAAAACTTGTATCATCATAGGGTGGAAATCCTCTAGTATATATAGGTTTAGGGGAGAGGAGGGGGAGCCACCAAGGAGGAAGGAGTCCCCCTTGGTGCGCCGGCCTAGAGGGGAGTTGGACTCCCACCCCCTAGCGAAACCCTTTGTTCAATGACCGATAGCGGAACCATGGACATCCATATCGGTCCCTATGATTACACGAATGATATTCGAGTGAAGCTTTGGTTATCATGTGACGTTCCCTTTGTTTCGTGATACTTCACAAAACCCGGGATGCATCGGTATTCTCCTGAGTCATTGCTACTTATGAGTTGCGTTGTGATTTCCCCGAAGAGGAGGGGATGATGCAGTACAATAGAGATAAGATTTCTCCCTCAGTTATGAAACCAAGGTTATCAATCCAGTAGGAGAACCAAGCAACACTATGCAAACAACATCTGCACACAAATGACAAATACTTGCAACTCAACACGTAGAGGGGTTGTCAATCCCTCAATGGTTACGAGCAAGATTAAATTGTATAGAATTTGATAGATAGATCTGACAAAAATACAAAAGAAAATAAATAAAAGAAAATTGCATCAAGATATTTTTAGGTTTTTTATACGATAAAAGATAGACCCGGGGGCCATAGTTTTCACTAGAGGCTTCTCTAGAGAAAATAGCATACCATGGGTAAACAAATTACTGTTGAGCAATTGATAGAAAAGCAAATAATTATGACGATATCCAATGCAATGATCAAACATATAGGCATCGCGTCCAAGATTAGTAGACCAAAACGATTCTGCATCTGGTACTATTACTCCACACATCGACCGCTGTCCAGCATGCATCTAGTGTATTAAGTTCATGAAAAAACGGAGTACTGCATTAGGCAAGATGACATGATGTAGACAAGATAAACTCACGTATGAATAAACCCCATCTTTTTACCCTTAATAGCAACGATACATACATGTCATGTCCCTTTCTGTCACTAGGATAGAGCACTGCAATATCAAACCTATTACAAAGCACCGCTCCCATGGCAAGATAAATCAATCTAGTTGGCTAAACCAAACCAATAAACCGGGGAAGAAATACGAAGCTATATTAATCATGCATAAAAGAGTTCAGAGGAAACTTAAATAATATTCATGGATAGATCTGATCATAAACTCACAATTCATCGGATCTCAACAAACACACCTCAAAAAGCCATTACCACTAGTACAGCGAGCTCCTAAACAAACGGTTTAAAACCCCTTTCACCGATGGCATTTGGAACCGTCTCCAAGTGTCCGTGGAAGAAACCGTGTGGCAAAGGCTATCCATCACACACAGTTTTCATGTGTTAAACGTGTGCGCAAGGTGGCCTAACGCAAACAGTTTTCAAGAGAAAGTCGTGTGTGATTGTTCATTGGTCCAACACGGTTTATTCCTAGAAACTGTGTGCGTTGCCTGCGGTCATCGCCCACGGTATTTTTTCAACAACCCTTTGCAATAGCAAAACCCAATTAGTAGGCTAATTCGCCACAAGCAGGTTAATTATCTGATTATTCATAATCCATTTATTAATCTAATTGACAGTTCATATTAAGCACACAATATATTTCATTTTCATAATTGAAATACATCAGAGTACAACATCATATAGCTTCAGAACCAGCTACCCCATTACACAACTACACCAGGACCAAGTTTCACATGCAACATCTATAACCTTTCGAAATTAGCATCATAGACGGTACATAGACAGATGTATCTCATCTGGAAAACTGCTGAAGCAGAAGGCGAATATTGAGCCTTCATTGATGTTGAAGGTCTTTGTAACTTTAGGCCAGTGCCTGTGGATGATTGACCGTCCATCCTTCGTCTCTATATTGGAAATGGGGCAAAGGAATTAAAAAGGCAAGGTATAATAGTTAGTACCATCGTGTAGTGAACTGATGTCTTCTTCATTGTGCAGACAAAGATCTTGTTGTTTTTTGTCGCTAATTTCTTTATCCTAACAATCTTTCTGAGTTTCTTGACTTGACTGATATTCATGGACAACTCATTTCCCCATATGCAAAAAGGGTCGAACAGTGGGTCAAAACCTCTGACAGCAGGACCTACATGTGCAAGACCAAATTGTTAAAAACCTAAATATTAGAATGGTTCCTGCAATTGCACAATAATGTGCTATTAGACAACGGACCATGCATGTGCTAACCTCGATTGTAAACCTCAGTGCTTCCCATTGTTTGCCTGCAACACATATAAGGTAGTTAGTCATCAGGTTAAGTAAGGGTTCGCATGCTATCAGTAAAATATGTTGATGAAAAATAATCACATTGCCGATTCATCAAATTAATTCAAGCCACAGGGAAAACCCATTTACCCAAACCAAGCATGATTAAGACCTAGGAAATATAGCACTTGTATATGTTTCTCATGTATTAAGTGCAGCCAAATTCGATTTATTCCTCACATGCACAACAATACAAAATTCTACCCACAACAATTGGACATCACATTGCAGAATTGAACCAAGCAGTTAACTAAACACCACAACAAATGAACCAAACATTAACTGAGCACCACATTGCACAATATAACATTGAACCAAGCAGTAAACTAAACACCACAACAAATGAACCAAACATTAACTGAGCACCACATTGCACAATATAACATACTCCTAATAGAAGATCAGACAGTTAACCAAATAGTTAACTACAACCAATTGTAGCAATTGTATTTGTTTCTCATGTAGTTACTACAGCCAAATTCAATTTATTCCTCACATGGTATACAATAACAGAATGCACCCACAATTTTGTAAAGATAAATTCGATTTATTTCTCACATGGAAGACAATACAAAATTGCAGCCTGAAGAATTGAACATCACATTTGCAGAATTGAACCAAACAGTTAACTGATGACGACAACTAATTAACAAAACAGTTAATAAGTGAGCACCACACTGCACGACATATAGAACATATACACTAGAGCAACAGATTGCATGGTAAAATTAGATAGCACAATTCACTAGAATTTGTGAAGGAAAGGCAGGAGCAGCACACGCAACGGGTAAACTGAGCATGCTTAACCGGCATAGCTAGCAAATGGCAAGGCGCTCCTTCAAGATCTGGGGGTCAGCACGAATGGCAGCCATTGCGACCTCATCCACGCGTGCGGCCGCAATTTGCTTCTCCGCTGCCAAATGCTCCTGGCTATACTGCGTGCACCATGGCTTAGGCCGGTGCTTATTTCGTGGAGGGGTCGGTGATTTGGGTGGAAGGTGTCGCGCTCGTGCTGGCAGTAGGGGCATGTGGGATGTGGATGGAGGAGAAGGATGGGGGTCGGGTGTGGATTACCTGCCTGGATAGGCGAGGCCGAGGAGCGTGAAGGAGGGTCGCCGGCGAGGAGGCGGCGGCGCTGCAAGCAAGGAGTGAAGGTTTCAACTTGGAAAGGAAAGCGGAAAGAGGGGAAATGTGGCTTTTGGTAAGGGGGAGGGGGCCGGGAGGTAGATATTTCCACGGAAGCCGGAAATTTGGAATCGCTTCAGCCAAAAAACTGGTGCGCAAAGTGTCATCAGACACGGTCCCTTATTCAGAACTGTGTACGATATGTGAACATCACAAACGATTCAGATAGCTTAACCCGTGTGTGTTGAGTTTGAACGTCAAAAATTTTGGTTCGAATTTCCCTGGTTACAGTGGTCATCCACGTCATTGCATAATTTGGGTACACAAAGGAGATTAACTTCTTAATCGAGCAAGTTCAGCAATTAAACAGAGCTAGCTGACCTAAACATTACTCTAACAAATTAAAGACCAACGCTCTTAATTAAACAAAACAAAGAGTACTACTATGGCTGGTGCTCATCGATCTCCGCCGCCGCCTCCATGTCCAGCTCGCGCCCGACGGTCTCCTGGGGAAGGGGCTCCATGGCATCAATTGCACCATACTCGGCAAGCATCTCACCATCCGCCTCCGCCATATCTTTGGAAAAGGCCGCCACGAGCTGGGCGTGGGCGGACGCCATGTGGGCTCTGGCGGGCTCCGTCGTGGCAAGGCATGCCGCGCAGGAATGGACAGCTGCTCGAACTCTCTCGGCGATTGCCAGCTCTTCGGCCGTGGGTTGCCGACCATTGTCGGAGAAGCTTCGTTCAATTTGTGCGGTGACCACCACGACCTGGGTGTGGACGGCCTCGACATGGTAGTGGGCAGCCTCCAGCAGGGCTAAGGCCGCCGCTGCGGAACGGACAGCTGCTGTGCCGCTCTCGCCAGTTGCTATCCCCGAGGCAGATGCAACAACGGCTGTTTGGGCTGCCTTGGCTGCCTGGACGCGGACTCCGGTCGCCCTCACGAAGCTTGTTAGCACGCGCCTGGCAGCTGCGGCCGCGCTCTCGCCGGAGTGGGCCGCCGAAGTTTCCCTCACGACGTGGGTCCACATCCCCATCTTTCACCGGCGACGAATGAACAACGAAATGATATTTGGGGAATGAGCTAGCTAGTGTGCTTGACACACCGGCTGTGGACTGTAGCCAACGCACCTTCTCTCGTAAGGCATGGGCGTACTATACACCGATGGTGCTCCAAGATATTTTGTGCTGCATCTCACATGGTTGGTGATAATAAACTGTGTGCGATCTACTTGATTTATCGTCTTGATCATTTGAATTACGTAATGGGGTCACAGCTACAAAGGATGGTGTTTGAATTGTTGGAACTTTTATCTGCAGTGAACATGCAACTATAGGTGAGTCGTCAAAACAATTGGAATTATTCAGGGTTCGTTTGTACATTTTTATACATTAACTGGGTTTTCCAGGCATTTTATGCGCATAATTCAAATTAGAACTACATGCACATGCTCCAGTGCATATAAACTTATTGAAAAATCAAATATGTGTCCTCGGTTGCACCCTTAGGTCCCACGCAAGAAACGGGAATGAATTTCAAACACCGTACCACCGTCACTCGACCGCAAACATTGAGATACCTGGTTTTTAAATTCTAGTAAATCCAAAACTCGTCTGAAATTCATGAAACTTGGCATGCTATCATGGAGCAGCATCAACATGCCGTGGTACAAATTTTGTCCCATTTGGGGCAGGTTTGGGTATATGCTTATCACAAACCGGAGCTTCTCACAACAAGCATGATGGTTTTCGGTAGGGAACGTCCCACCTTTGGGGACGAAACGATATCCATTGCCTCTTATTGCTTTCAAATTTTTTTCTTGTGTCAACATAGAACAACTGGAGTGTTGTGTGAATTTTTGTGATTTTTCGGGTTTCGTTTGGACATTTTTATGCATTAACTGAGTTTTCAATGCATTTATGTGCATAATTCAAATTTGAACTACATGCACATGCTCCAGTGCATATAAATTGGTTGAAAAATCAAATATGTGTCCTTGGGTGCATGCTTAGGTCCCATGCAAGATATGGGAATGAATTTCAAACACCAGGGCACTGTTGATTGCCGGCAAAACATTGAGATGCCTGGTTTTTAAATTCTAGTAAATCCAAAACTCGTCTGAAATTCATGAAACTTGGCATGCTATCATGGAGCGGCATCAACATGCCGTGGTACAAATTTTGTCCCATTTGGGGCAGGTTTGGGTATATGCTTCTCACAAACCGGAGCTTCTCACAACAAGCATGATGGTTTTCGGTAGGGAACGTCCCACCTTTGGGGATGAAACGATATCCATTGCCTCTTATTGCTTTCAAATTTTTTTTCTCATGTCAACATAGAACAGCAGGAGTGTTGTGTGAATTTTTGTGATTTTTCGGGGTTCGTTTGGACATTTTTATGCATTAACTGAGTTTTCAATGCATTTATGTGCATAATTCAAATTTGAACTACATGCACATGCTCCAGTCCATATAAATTGGTTGAAAAATCAAATCTGTGTCCTTGGGTGCATGCTTAGGTCCCATGCAAGAAATGGGCATGAATTTCAAACACCAGGGCACCGTTGATTGCCGGCAAAACATTGAGATGCCTGGTTTTTAAATTCTAGTAAATCCAAAATTCTGTTAACCATTCACGTGACGCCACGTGTCTTGGTTTTAATGGCTGTAGGAGGCGTCGTGCGGACAGCTGCTTGACCTTGACTGAACGGGATTTCTGCAGCTCTTGATCGCAAACGATTTAGATAAACACCCGTATGCAAAGTGAGAGCAGCGCAGGATTTGTGCATCCCTTCAACGCAAACGGTTGTTCTGGATGACCCGTGTGCAACCACGTACAAACAATTTGACAAGATTTGCATCTGTCATATTGGGTATGTTGCCATTTGTCAAACTGGAAAGATTTACATTTGTTGATCTAGTAATGTTGCCATTTGTCAATCCTTGTAACACTGCGATTTGTCAAAATATACAGCTAGAAATCATTAGCACTATGTAATTTTTGCAACTAAAATTCAGTAATTAAGCATAGATTTCATTCATAGATTAATCAGTCATTCTTAATTTATACAAATAGTTCAACTCGACAGCTGAACCGACCAAACCTCTCCCTAATTGTTGCCAACCACGTACTGAAATAGCTAGTTCAACTATATATACTAGCTAATTTTAAGTACGTTCTACAGTTCGACCACACATCTATAGTCAGATGAACTGAACAAAATAGCCCCTAAATACTACTACTACCACGGAGGGGCTTTGTGCTACTTCCGGCAGCCTCTCCTCTGCCGAGCGTGCTCAGTGAGAGGCAGAGGAGGAGGAGGAGCCTACCGACGAGCCGGAGAAATGCAATACGGCGCCTGCCGCTTTTGCACGTTTAGTGAAGCTCGCCAGCTCGAACGCCCACTGCCGCTCCAGACGATCCCTCTCGAAGCGGCCGGACTGCTCGTAGATCTCCTGATTCCTCGCCTCTGCGTCGATGTGTGCTGCGTCCATGACTACGGTAAGGCTCCTTGCGTGCTTGACGAGGCGCTCCTCCTCCTCCCGCAGGAACTCGATGTAGCGCGCAAGGTCGCTGACGCACGTGCGGTCCTCCACCTCCGCCTCCCTCCTTAGGGCGGCGGTGGCGGAGCGAGTGATGATCCCAGCGGTCGATGGTGGGCTGGCAGCCACGATGGCCGACGATGGGGTGGCGGCCACGACCACCACCTCCCGCCTTCGGGCCGCGGTGGTGGAGCGGGTGATGGCCACGGTGGCCGGCAGTGGGGTGGCGGCCACGACGGCCACCTCCCGCCTTCGGGCCGCGGCGGCGGAGCCGGAGATGGCCCTGGCTTTCGACGGTGGTGTGGCGGCAACGGCGGCCGGCAACAGCTGCCGATGGGCAGCGGCGGCGGAGCGTGTGGTGGGTGTTCCGCGCACACCCAACAGGGACGCCACGCACACTACACTACGCCGGGGACTGCACCGCCGCTGCGGTGTAGCCTCCCAGCTGGAGTTGTCCTCTGATGACGGGGGAGTGGCTGAGCGACGATGACAGACCGGTGCCATTGGCGATTGTGGGAGAAGCGGACGAGATAAGCTGCAGGGAGGGAGGGGAAAATGCGACGCAGGTCACGCCGGCCGTGAGGGTTTTTATAGCAGGCCGGTAAGCATTGGGATTTTGGGGGATTTCACCGAGTCGGGCGGGAAGCTTGCACAGGAACGGGCTCACCGACGATTCATTGCCCCCACCGTTTGGCCAAAAGAACGCCCCCGCGCGCTGCGCAAGCTTGCGCTGTAAGCCGTCTGCGGCAGCCGGGTGACAAGACGTGCGAGAGGAGGATGAGAGGACATGTACACATACAGTTAATAAAAAAACATTTGCGATTTAATTACCTACTATACCCCGTCCTGGTTTATAAGTAGGATTTAACTAATAAAATACGAATGCATGTCGCCATAGATTATATCGTTGGAGTCGTATTTGAACATAGTTTCCAGCTATACAATTTTTGTAACATGCATTAACACTTTTTTGGTTAAATTTAAGGTTATACACAAGCAGGCGTTTGCCCGCAACACACGCGGCTTATTCCATCACAAACAGCTCTGATGGATCAACTGTCTGCCACGTATCGCACATGCAACTCTAATATGATTCGTGCTTGATGTCTCTGACATCGCTCGCACAGTTCGTCTTATTTACCACGTATCACTGTGCCGTCCTCTGCTCGCGTCCCTCGACAAGCTCTGCTCGTCGTTAGGCGCCACAGCGTGCTGTGCTCACCGTTAGGCGCCGCGATGCGCTCTGTCGCGTCCGTTGGCGCGCTCTGCTCGCATCCGTCGGCACGCTCGGCTTGTGGACAACTTTTCCTTAAGGCGACCGCGTAGCGCTCTGCTCACGTCCCTTCGCGCGCGCTCTGCCAGCGGTTGGGCGTGCGCACGATCATGTCGGGGGCCCCATATGCATGCGGTTGTGCCGCGCGCGTTGCCACACGATGCAGTTACGTGCGGCACGATGGAGTTACGCGCTGCAAATTAGAACTGCCATCAGGGCCTGCCGATATTCCTGGCCGTCCGGCTTCCCCTTTAATTCCCGCGACCATTATAACCTTAGTCTCTTCAACCTTTCGATCGCGCCCCACAACACAACAAGCACAACCACGACGACACATAGAGAGGGGATGTCTGGCGGCGCTCCAATGGAGTTCGGTGAGCATAGAGTGGAGACCCACGCGAGGGAGACAGATCTCTCGGTGGTGTACACCATCGACCCGGCCGTGGTGGACGACTACATCAACAGCGTTGAGCAGTTGCTTGCTGGAGACAAGTACAAGGTGGTCGACATCTACCACCAGTACACCGCCGGTCGTCCCGGCATAGATCAGAAGGTTGCCGCCGCCCAGTTGTGCGTGCGCCATCATGTCCTCATCTACCACTATTGCATGGCTACAGAGCCTTGCGACCGTTTCAACAGGTTTGTCAACAGCACCGACTACAAGTTCGCCACGGTGGATACCAAAGACGATGTAAAAGCGCTCAGTGTTACGGGCTTGGCCTGCAAGAACCTTGTCGAAATCCGTGACCACTACAGGGTCTGGGGCAGCACGAAGCAGGACTCCCTGGTCGAACTCGCCTCGGCCATCATCGACCCTACTACGAAAAGATGAAGCAGGATGCCCAGAGAACAAGTCCCGTATCCTGGCACAAGGCCTGGATGCGGCAACTGGATGAACCTCACCTCAGGTTCGCGGCCAAGAGCGTGTACACATGCTACGAGATGCACAGGCGGATCGTTGACATGAGGAAGTGCCTCGTTACCCAAATCGACGAGCCCGGATCGAGCCACAAGAAGAGCAAGCGTCACAAGAAGTAGATGATGATCAGATGATCGTTTATGCTAGTTAATCATGCATGTAATATATAGTTTACTTTATTGGTGTGTGTGGAAATGTCATGTGTGTAGTAGCCACCTATGTAATTATGCATGTAATAGTTTACTTTGGTGTGTGCAAATGCCATGGTTGTAGTAGCCACCTATGTAAGTGGATGTTTAATTTGGTTATGCAAGCATGTCCTTATAAGTGTGTGTGTATATATATATGTTGTTGTTCTCTATGCAATCCCATCGCACAACACACACGTCTTATTAGCAGCAACCGTCTGTGTTCTTATCGATCTTCAGACACATTTCTGATTACAGACCTGTTTGCCGCGTATCACACACATCTTGTTAAGTTGAACCATTTCTGTTCTCATGTCTCAACGCAAACAATTCATCTGAGTGAACCGCATGCCATATATTGCACACACCTTTGATCTGGCTGACCGTTTCTTTTGTGTTGCCTAATCACAAACAGTTCATCCGAGTGAACCGTATGCTATGTATCGCACACGCCTCCATCTGGCTGCCCGTTTCTTTTGTTCCTCCTCATCGCAAACAGTTCATTGAACTGAACCATATGCCGTTCATTGCACACGCAACTAAAACCTGAACCGTGTTTGATGCATCCGTCACCGCAAAAGTTTTACACATTTTTGACGGTTTTCATACAACACCGTTTGCGATTATGGCATCGCACACAGTTTCTCGAAGGGTCTCTCATCGTAGTGTCGCGTTAGCAGCATCTTGCAGTAGTGTACATCAAATAGATCTCCGAGAACAACAACAACGAGAACAATGTATTGAGAAACATCGAGAGAGAAGAAGCCATCTAGCTACTAACTATGGACCCGTAGGTTTGTGGTAAACTACTCACGCATCATCAGAGGGGCAACAAGGTTGATGAAGAAACCGTCTGTGATCGATTCCCCTTCCGACAGAGTGTCAGAAAAGGTCCCCAGATGAGATCTCTCGAGAACAGAGGCTTGCGGCGGCGGAAAAAGTATTTAATGGACTCCCCTATTGGTTTCCTGATTTTTGGATATTTACAGAGGCGAAGTTAGGTCAAACGGAGCTCTATGGGCCCCACCACCCATCAGGGCATGCCTGCCCCCTGGGCGCGCCCTAGGGGGTGGTGGGCCCATGCTCCCATGTCTGGTCTTCTCCCGAAGCTTCTAGTGTCCCTTATGTCCAGAAAAAATCTCTAAAAAGTTTCGTGGCATTTGGACTTCATTTGGTACTGATATTCTACGAAACCAAAAACAAGCAAAAACAGCAACTAGCACTGGGCACTAAGTTAATAGGTTAGTCCCAAAAAATGATATAAAGTTGGTTGTAAATGTATATAAAACATCCAAGATTGATACTTTAATAGCATGGAACAATCAAAAATTATAGATACGTTGGAGACGTATCAGTCATCACCATGTTCACTATACCGTTGCTCCCGCTACTGGTTTTGTTCTACTTTCTCATAAACGTGTTTCGGCATCTCTGTGACGTAGTCACTTATGTCTGGCTAGACGATGATGGATGACGTCACACCGAGAGGGCCATCAGAATATCTTTCCATCATCGGAGAAGCAAATCCCACTCTGATACGTCAATTTTGCATCATGTTTTCATGTTGATATTTATTGCATTATGGACTCTTATTTCACTTTATAATACAATTCTTATGCGTTTTCTCTCTCATTTTGCAAGAATTACATGAAGGAGGAGATTGTCGGCAGCTGGAATTCTGGACCGAAAAAGGCTATATCAAAGGCAACTTTTCTGAACATCTCCAAATGAGCTAAAAATTGACGGAGAATTATTTTGGAATATAATAAAAATATTGGCAAAAGAAATACCAGAGGGGGACCCACCAGGCAGCCACAAGCCTGGGGGCGCACCCTACCCCCTAGGCGCCCCCCCCAAGCTTGTGGTGATCATGGCAGGCCTCCAGGGCCCATCTTCTGGTATATAACCCCATTTTCCCTAGAAAAAAATCAAGGGAGAGCTTTCAGGATGAAGCGCTACCGTCTTGAGGCGGAACCTGGGCAGGAGCACTTTTGCTCTCCGGCGGAGCGATTCCGCCGGGGAAACTTCCCTTCGGGAGGGGGGAATCAGAGCCATCATCATCACCAACGATCCTCTCATCATGGGAGGACCAATCTTCATCAGCTTCTTCACCAGCACCATCTCATCTCAAACCCTAGTTCATCTCTTGTATTCAATCTTTGTATCAAAACCTCATATTGGTACCTGTGGGTTTCTAGTAGTGTTGGTTACATCTTGTAGTTGATGCTAGTTGGTTTATTTGGTGGAATATTATATGTTCAGATCCATGATGCTATTCAATACCCCTATGATCTTGAGCATTAATATGATTTTTGATTAGTTGCTTTTGTTCTTGAGGACATGGGAGAAGTCTTGTCATAAGTAATCATGTGAATTTGGTATTCGTTCGATATTTTGATGATGTGTATGTTGTGATTCCCTTAGTGGTGTTATGTGAATGTCGACTACATAACACTTCACTATCTTTGGGCCTAAGGGAATGCATCGTGGAGTAGTAATTAGATGATGGGTTGCTAGAGTGATAGAAACTTAAACCCTAGTTTATGCGCTATTCCGTAAGGGGCCGATTTGGATCCATATGTTTCATGCTATGGTTAGATTTATCCTAATTCTTCTTTCGTAGTTGCGGATGCTTGCGAGATGGGGTAATCATAAGTGGGAGGCTTGTTCAAGTAATAACAACACCCAAGCACAGGTCCACCCACATATCAAATTATCAAAGTAGCGAACGTGAATCAAACAAACATGATGAAAGTGACTAGATGAAATTCCTGTGTGTCCTCAAGAACGTTTTACTTGCTATAAGAGAAAGTTCTGGCCTGTCCTTTGCTACAAAAAGGATTGGGATACCTTTCTGCACCTATTATTACTATTGTTACTTGTTGCTTGCTACAAATTACCTTGCTATCAAACTATCTGTTACCGACAATTTCTGTGCCTGCAGACATTACCTTCCTAAAAACCGCTTGTCATTTCCTTATGCTCCTCGTTGGGTTCGACACTCTTACTTATCGAATTGTCGGGGAGTGAAGAGCCTTTGGTGAGTGGAATTGTGTAAGGAAACATTTATATTATGTGCTGAAAGTTACTCTTACTTGTTACTATGGAAAACAATCCTTTGAGGGGTTTGTTCGGGGTATATTTACCTCGACCAGAAGCACAAATAGTTGCCCCACTACCTAATGCTCCTACTAAAAATATTTATTATGAGATTCCTTCAGGTATGATAGTGAAACTGCTAGCTAATCCTTATGCAGGAGATGGAACAGTTCATCTTGATATGCACCTAATCTATGTGGATGAAGTTTGTTGTGGATTATTTAAGCTTGCAGGTATATCCGGAGATGAAGTTAAGAGGAAGGATTTCCCTTTATCTTTGGGGGAAAGGCATTGACATGGCATAGGCTATGTGATGATATTGGAACATGGGATTGGAATCAATTGAGATTGGAATTTCACCAAAAAAATTATCCTATGCATCTGGTTCATCGTGATCGAAATTATATATATAATTTTTGGCCTCATGAAGGAGAAAGTATCGCTCAAGCTTGGGGGAGGCTTAAGTACATGATGTACACATGCCCCAATTATGACCTCTCAAAGGAAATTATCTTACATAATTTTTGTGCTCGGCTTTCTCATAATGATCGAACCCTGCTCGAATCTTCTTCTACTTGTTCCTTTATGAAGAAAACTATTGAATTTAGATGGGATCTTCTGGAAAAGATTAAATGCAACTCTGAAAATTGGGGGACTCGACAAAGGTAAAGAGTCAGGTATAAAACTTGAATTTGATTGTGTTAAGTCTTTTATGGATACCGATGCTTTTCATAAGTTTAGCACCAAATATGGACTTGACTCTCAGATAATAGCATCCTTTTGTGAATCTTTTGCTACTCATGTTGATCTCCCTAATGAGAAGTGGTTTAAATATCATCCCCCTATTAAATAAAAGATTAAGGAACCGCATATAGTAAAAGATGAAACTATTATTTACAATGTTGACCCAGTTGTGCCCACTGCTTATATTGAGAAACCACCTTTTCCTGTTAGGATTAAGGAACATGCTAAAGTTTCAACTGTGGTTAATAAAAGTTATACTAGAACACCTAAAGCCTCTGAAGAAATTAAAGTTGAACCTAATGTTGTTATGGTGAAAGATCTCTTGGTCGATAATGTCTATGGGCATGTTATTTATTTATGTGGTGAAGCTGCTAGAATTGCTAAACTCGACACTAAAGATAAGAATAAGCCTGTTGTTGGCATACCTATTGTCTCGGTTAAAATAGGAGATCATTGTTATCATGGCTTATGTGAATTGAGTGCTAGTGTGAGTGCTATTCCATTTACCTTATATCAAGAAATTATGAATGACATTTCACCTGCTGAGATAGAGGACATTGATGTTACTATTAAACTTGCTAATAGAGATACTATTTCACCACTTGGGATTGTTAGAGATGTTGAAGTCTTGTGTGGAAAAATAAAATACCTTACTGATTTTCTAGTCCTTGGTTCCCCACAAGATGATTTTTGTCCCATTATATTTGTAACATCCCAAATTTTCAATTTATAATGTTATGCATTAGATCATCATTGCATATCATATTTTATTGCATTTTGGCTTGATCCTAGAAATTCTACGCAACTCAAGGACCCACAGAGAGAGTTGGGAATTTCGTTATTTTCATATTTGAGTTTTCTCAAATTTTGAAAAGAGGATCGTTTGATTTTAATTATTTTCTCTTCGAATATTTCTTCTATAAAATAAAAGAGAGAGGATAAAATAACTTCCTTAAAATAAAAAAATATTGGAGATTTAATATTAAAAGAAAATAAGAATTTTATTCGGAGTTTTATCGCTATTTTATTTGAATTAGGAAAAATATGCATTTCTCAAGATTGCATTAGAGTCCCAAATAAATGTTCACCTTGTGTGGTAGATTTTTAGAGTACGGGGAAAATTTATTTCAGGATTTTTGGAGTCCGTTTAGTATTTCTTTTCTTTGTTTTTCTGCGCAGAATTATTTAAAAAAAACGAACCGACTCCGGGCCGTAACCGGCCAGGACTCCCCAGCCGGCCCCTCTTATAAGCCGCCGCCCGTGACCCCCAGCCCACCCGAGCCCACCCGCGCCTAACCCTAAGCCGCCGCTGCCGCGGACTTTGCCGCCGCCGCCTCCCGACGCCGCCGCCCTCGCCGCCGACCACCGTCGCCCCGCCGGAGCCCCGCCGCCCCGTCGGACCTGCCGCCGCCTCGCCGGAGCCATGGCCAGAGGTAGCAACCGCCGCCGCCAGTTTTCTTCGGAAAACCGTACGATTTTTTTAAGAACCCGCGGTTTATTTTATAGATCGGTTTTATTTTTTTCGGTTTAGTTATTTAGCGAACGCCCGTTCGTTCGTTCGTTTTAACGAACGATTTTCACTGTTTAGCCGCAGACAACGAACGTTCATCCGTTAGCCTGTTCGTCAGTTTTTCTTTTTCTCGGGTTTTTCGCGGTTATTTTCGATCGCGATTTCTGATCCGATTTTCGTTTTAGTTTATCTTTTCGCTCGTTTATCGGAATCAAGTGATTCAAGCGCCTAGAGTTTTGTTTCGAAACCCCCTTTCTGTTTAATCAACTTAAACAAATTTTTGCTACTGTAAAATTTGACTTTACTCCAGATTAGTAATCGAAGCTTGTTTCTTTCGCAGTTTGAGTTTTGTTTCTTCGTTTGATTTGATTCTTTTTGCAAACCGGAGTTCTTAATTTGAACTTTCTGGTTAGATCTTCTTATTTGAGTTTTACCCGTGCATCTTTGCTTGATTGCTTATTGTATGCTTGTTTGTTTGTGATAGAGTACCCAGAGTGCGAAGCGTGCTACTACGAGTCTCTAGGTTTCACGGATCATCAACAAGGCAAGTAACACTTTGATCATACCTCTTTACTACCCAGTTTTATTGCATTAGATCAATCCTTAAACTATTGCATGATTAGGAACTGTTTAATATGTGGGGTTTGGGAAGTAGATGAGGTAGTACCTATTCACTTGTTATTATCAAACCTATGGGAGTTACTTCTACGTTGCTTATATTGCTATGCTATGCTCGTAGACGTGGTTTGGGTTTGAGTGTATTCATGACAGATGTGAGTATTGTTAATTAATGGTTAACTTAAGGTGGCAACTTTAATACACATCTGGGTGGATTGAGGCACCTGGGGAACCCAGTGTTGCCTGTATTTTTGGAAATCCCGGGGTACCGTGTGATTCTCCTATGGACTGCCACCCAGGCTCAAAGGGATCATAAGAATTCATGCTAGAAACTTCCGTGTGCAGCCACATGCCATTATGGGCTCTGGCATAGTTGAGTAAGTTGTGGGAAACCTTTCCATGATGGGCTAGCAGATGTAGGGGATTGTAGGTGTACAGGCCTATCTATCGGTTAAGGGGACCTCTTCGGAAAGACTGTGTCTCAGTCATCCGTTTCTCAAACATTATGTAGTGCGAGAAATCCAACGGAGGAGATCGAGTCTTGTGGGGAGAAGTGCGCAAACCTCTGCAGAGTGTACAAACTAATCATGGTTAGACGTGTCCCTGGTTATGGACATCTTGAGTATCTGGTTCTTGGATTATCATGTGGATCTCATCACTCTTAATATTAATTTGATTAGGTTTAATGATGATGCTTAATTGGGATTGAGTTGGGTGAACCATCTCAATGTTTAACAACCACCATGATAGTTAAATAAAATTTATTCCTTTGTTGTAGGGAAAAATTGGCTTTCTGCAAAACATATTAACCATACAGCCTCCACCAGCCATATATGCATGTAGTGATAGCATTATTCTGTTCATTACTCTTTTGTGTTACATTGCTAGCATATTCCATGTGCTGACCCGTTTCGAGCTGCAACGTATCATGTTGCAGACTTTTCAGACGACGAGTAAGGAGCTATAGGTCGTTGTCTTTCACTCAGTGATGCCGTTGGAGTTGATGGACTCACTTTATCTTCCAAGCCTTCCGCTGTTATCGTATTAGATGGCCTTAATCCATATTTATTGTAATAAGTTCTCTTTGGAGACCTTCAATGTAATAAGTGTGTGATTGCTACTCTGTTATAAATCCTTAAGTACTGTGTGTGTCAGCATGACCGATCCAGGGATGACACTGATGCACAGAGATCAGACTGTTTGAGGTCTAGTCGCTACAATATTTGGTAGACCCTTCTTGAACACTATTTATGCTATGATTGATTGTGCTAAAGAAACTATCAGTGTTAACTTTGGTGATGTATCCAATGAGTTTAATTTCTCTAAGTTCCGTAGACAACCTCATGATAAGGAATTTCCTAGTAAAGATGAAATTATTGGTTTTGCTTCTATTGTCGTACCTCCTACTGATTCGTTAGAACAATATTTCCTAGACCATGAAAATGATATGCACATGAATGAAAGAATGAAATAGATAAGATGTTCTTTGATCAACCACCTATCCTTAAAAATAATTTACCTGTTGAAACTCTGTGAGGTCCTCCTCCACTGAAAGGTGATCCTGTGTTTGAATTAAAACAGTTGCCTAATACTTTGAAGTATGCTTATCTTGATGAAAAGAAGATATATCCTGTTATTATTAGTGCTAACCTTACAGAGCATGAAGAAAAGAGATTATTAAGAACTTTGAGGAAGCACCGGGCTACTATTGGATATACTCTTGATGATCTTAAGGGCATTAGTCCCACTCTATGTTAGCACACGATTAATATGGAGCCTGAAGCTAAAACAGTTGTTGATCACCAAAGACAATTAAATCCTAAGATGAAGGAGGTGGTAAGAACTGAAATATTAAAACTTCTGGAAGCAGGTATAATCTATCCCATCGCTGATAGTAGATGGGTAAGTCCTATTCATTGTGTCCCTAAGAAAGGAGGCACTACCATTGTTCCTAATGATAAAAATGAGCTTATTCCATAAAGAATTATAACTGGTTATAGGATGGTAATCTATTTTAGAAAATTAAACATAGCAACTAGAAAATATCATTACCCCTTGCCTTTTATTGAACAAATGTTAGAAAGACTGTCTAAGCATACACACTTTTGCTTTCTTGATGGATATTCTGGTTTCTCTCAAATACCTGTATCACGAGCCGATCAAGAGAAAACCACTTTTACTTGTCCCTTTGGAACTTATGCTTATAGATGTATGCCTTTTGGGCTATGCAATGCACCTGCTACTTTTCAAAGATGTATGATTGCTATATTCTCTGACTTTTGTGAAAAGATTGTTGAGGTTTTTCATGGATGATTTCTCCATTTACGGGACTTCTTTTGATGATTTCTTGAGCAATCTTGACCGAGTTTTGTAGATATGTGAGCAAACTAACCATGTCTTGAATTGGGAGAAGCACCACTTTATGGTGAATGAAGGTATTGTCTTGGGGCATAAAATTTCTGAACAAGGTATTGAGGTACATAAAGCTAAAGTTGATGCAATTGAGAAAATGCCATGTCCTAAAGATATTAAAGGTATAAGAAGTTTTCTTGGTCATGCTGGTTTTACAGGAGGTTTATTAAAGACTTCTCTAGAATTTCTAGGCCTCTTAGTAATCTCATGCAAAAGGATGTTCCATTTGTTTTTGATGATGATTGTGTAGTAGCCTTTGAAACACTTAAGAAAGCCTTAACCTTAGCACGTATTGTTCAACCACCTAACTGGAACTTGCCTTTTGAAATTATGTGTGATGCTAGTGATTATGTTGTCAGTGCTGTTATAGGACAAAGAGTTGATAAGAAATTAAATGTTATTCATTATGCTAGTAAAACTCTAGACAGTGATCAAAAAAATTATGCTACTACTGAGAAAGAATTTTTAGCAGATGTGTTTGCATGTGACAAATTTATATCTTACATAGTTGATTCTAAAGTAATTGTTCACACTGATCATGCTGCTATTAAATACCTTATGGAAAAGAAAGATGCTAAACCTAGACTCGTTAGGTGGGTTCTATTGCTATAAGAATGTGACTTGCATATTAGTGATAGGAAAGGAGCTGAGAATCCCATAGCTGATAACTTGTCTAGACTAGAAAATATACTTGATGGCCCACTACCTATTGATGATAGTTTTCCTGATGAGCAGCTAGTTGTCATAAATGTTTCTCGTAATACTCCTTGTTATGCATATCATAACCCACAAGTATAGGGGATCGTTTGTAGCCTTTTTCGATAAATAAGAGTGTCGAACCCAATGAGGAGCTAAAGGTAGAAAAAATATTCCCTCAAGTTCTATCGACCACCGATACAACTCGCATGCTTGACGTTTGCTTTACCTAGAACAAGTAGGAAACTAGAAGTACTTTGTAGGTGTGATAGGATAGGTTTACAAGATAATAAAGAGCACGTAAATAAAATCTAGGGGCTGTTTATATAAAGACACAACTAAGTTAGTTTTAGTAGAGAGCTTTTGTCAACAAGAAAGTCATTTGTCCCTAGGCAATCGATAACAAGTACCGGTAATCATTCTTGTAATTTTATATGAGGGAGAGGCATGAGCTAACATACTTTCTCTACTTGGATCATATGCACTTATGATTGGAACCCTAGCAAGCATCATCAACTACTAAAGATCATTAAGGTCATGAAACCCAACCATAGCATTAAGTATCAAGTCCTCTTTACTCCCACACGTCATACCCCACTTACTCGGGTTTAAGCTTCTGTCACTCTCGCAACCCACCATAAGCGAACCATGAACATATTGCAACACTCTACAGCGGGGGCCCCTCACTTTTGTGCGAGAACGGAGGGCACCGTAGGACAACACCAGAGATAAAATATACAATCATACCAACCAAGATCACGATTAACCCACAGGACAAAACGGATCTACTCAAACATCATAGGATAACCATAGATCATTGGGAAATAATATATGGAGTTGAGCACCATGTTTAAGTAGAGATTACAGCAGGGGGAAGAGGTTTTACACCGCTGCATAGAGGGGGAGAAAGTTGGTGTTGATGGTAGCAAGATTGTTGATGTAGATCGCCGTCCCGATCGTTGCCCCGGTGGCACTCCGGCGCCACCGGAAGCGAGGGGGAGAGAGCCCCCCTCCTTCTTCTTCTTCCTTGGCCTCCCCCCTAGATGGGAGGAGAGTTCCCCCTCTGGTCCATGGTCTCCATGGCAGCGGAGGGGCGGGAGCCCCTCCGAGATTGGATCTCCCTCTCTGTTCTCTTTTGTTTCGCGCTCCCCAGATTTGGCCGAAAACCGTTTCTTATATGCCCGGAGATCCGTAACTCCGATTGCGCTGAGATTTTAACATGATTTTTTCCCGGATATAAGATTCCTTGCGCCCGAAGTAGAGCTCCAACCGATGTACGAGGTGAGCACAACCCACCACCACGCGCCTGGCTCAGGGGTGGTGCGCTGGTGTCTTGTGCCCTGTGTGGGCCTCCGTTTGTGGTGATTCCAACTCCCAAAAATCACATATATTCCAAAATAATTCTATGTGAAATTTTATTGCATTTGGACTTCGTTTGATATGGATATTCTGCGATACAAAAAACATGCAAAAAACAGGAACTGGCACTGGGCACTGGATCAATAGGCTAGTCCAATAAATCATACAAAAAGTAGCCAAAAGTATGTAAAACTTGTATAATATTGGCATGAAACATTCAGAACTTATAGATAAGACGGAGACCTATCAGCATCCCCAAGCTTAATTCCTGCTTGTCCTCGAGTAGGTAAATGATAAAAAAGTTAATTTTTGATGTGGAATGCTACCTAGCATAAACTTGATCATATATCTAATCATGGCATGAATATTAAGACATAAGTGATTCAAAGCAATAGTCTATAATTTGACATAAAGACATCAATACTCAGGCATCCCAACAAACAATCATGTCTTTCAAAATATCAACGCTAAAGAAAGCTATCCCTACAAAATCATATAGTCTTGTCATGCTCTGTCTTCTTAACACAAAATATTTATCATGCACAACCCCGATGACAAGCCGAGCAATTGGTTCATACTTTCTAACGCGCTTCAGCTTTTTCAACTCTCACGCAATACATGAGCGCAAGCCATGGATATAGCACTACTGGTGGAATAGAGTATGATGATAGGGGTATATATAGAGAAGACAAAAAAGTAAGAAAGTCTCACATCGACGTGGCTAACCAACGGGCTATGGAGATGCCCATCAATTTATATCAACGTGAGGATTAGGGATTTCCATGCAACGAACGCACTAAGAGCTATAAGTGTATGAAAGCTCAATATGAAAACTAAGTGGGTGTGCATCTAATCCTATAATGAAAAATTCCCACTAGTATATGAAAGTGACAACATAGGAGACTCTCCATATGAAAAACATGGTGCTACTTTGAAGCACAAGTGTGGTAAGGGATACTAACAATGCCCCTTCTCTCTTTGTTTATTTTTTCTTTTCCTTTTTTCTTTCTTTCTTCTTTTTTTTTCTTTTTTTTTCTTTTTTTCCTTTTTCTTTTTCTCTCATTGTTCGGAGTCTCATCCCGACTTGTAGGGGAATCATAGTCTTCATCATCCTTTCCTCACTGGGGCACTGCTCTAAATATGAATAATGATGATCATCACACTTCTATTTACTTATAACTCAAAAGAAATAAAAATTACAACTCGATACTTATGACAAAGTATGACTATATGAATGCCTCTAGCATGTACCAGGATGTGCAATGATCTAGCGTAACATGTATAAAAAATGATGAACGGGGGCTGAGCCACAACTACTATGTCAGCTATATGATCATGCAAAGCAATATGACAATGAATGCTCAAGTCATCAAACGGAAGCGGTGGAAGTTGCATGGCAATATATCTCGGAATGGCCATGGAAAAGCCATAATAGGTAGGTATGGTGGCTATTTTGAGGAAGATATAATAAGGCTTATGTGTGATAGAGCGTATCATATCATGGGGTTTGGATGCACCGGCGAAGTTTGCACCGACTCTCGAGATGAGAAAGGGCAATGCACGGTACCGTAGAGGCTAGCAAATTGCGAAAAGGTAAGAGTGCGTATAATCCATGGACTCACATTAGTCATAAAGAACTCATATACTTATTGCAAAAGTCTATTAGCCCTCGAAGCAAAGTACTACTACGCATGCCCCTAGGGGGATAGATTGGTAGGAAAAGACCATCGCTCGTCCCCGACCGCCACTCATAAGGAAGACAATCAATAATAAATCATGCTCCAACTTTCATAGCATAACGAGAGACTATACGTGCATGCTTCGGGAATCATAAACCTTAACACCCATATTATTACTAACCACAACCGTTTACTAGTACCTCCCACATATTCCATCTCTATATCACAAAACTATTGCAAGGAATCAAACATATCATATTCAGTGATCCATAAGTTTTATGTAGGATTTTATGACTAACCATGCAATTGACCAATTCTTGTTGACTCTCTAAATAGATATAAGTGAAGCATGAAAGTTTAATTCTTTCTACAAAAGACCATGCTCTAATAAATATAAGTGAAGAAAAAGAGAATTCTTCAAATAATGGTTTTCGACGTGAAGAGAAACAGGCAATCCAAACTTCAAATGATATAAGTGAAGCACATGAAGCATTCTATAAAGCCGTACTCAAAAGATACAAGTGAAGTGCAATGAGCATTCTATAAATCAACCATGGACTATCTCATACCAGCATGGTGCATAAAATAAAAGTGAAAAATAAAAGCAAAAGACGCTCCAAGATTTGCTCATATCACGCGGACGAAACGAAACCGAAAACATACAGATACTTGTTGAAGAAAGGTGGGATGCCTTCCGGGGCATCCCCAAGCTTAGACGCTCGAGTCTCCTTGAATATTTACTTGGGGTGCCTTGGGCATCCCCAAGCTTGAGCTCTTGCCTCTCCTCCTTCTCCTCATATCGAGACCTCCTCGATCGTTGATCACTTCATCCACACAAAACTCAACAGAAAGCTCGGTAAGATCCGTTAGTATAATAAAGCAAATCACTACTCTAAGTACTATTGCAAACCAATTCATATTTTGTTTTTGCTTATACAACTGATAAAAATCGATAGTTTCATCAAAACGAGCAAAGCAATGCATCAAAAACAGAATCTGTCTTAAACAGGACAGTCTGTTGCAATCTGAACATCTACCATACTTCTGGTACTCCAAAAATTCTGAAAAATTAGGACAACGTAAACAATTTGTATAGAAAGATTGTGCAAAAATTTTCAAAAACATTTGACGTTCCAGTAAAAAATGAAAATTCACGCGCTACAGCCAAAGTTTCTGTTTCTGCACCGCACATACCAACAAGCAGTCTAATCATCCTAAAGGCAAATCTTGGCACATTATTTTTATAATACAATGGAATTGTACAAGGGGATAATTATTTTTGTGAGAATCTTCATGAAAAATTCTACATTGTTTCCATGAGCATGAACATAAGTGTTCAAGGTCGACCCTCACTTCTCCAATGCATAACTTCCAATCGCTTCTCTTTTGTGGAAAAGTTTTAAGTTCCCCTCTATATTTTTTTTGTTTTTAAACTTTAGAAAAGAACTCAACGGAAATAAATGACTCTCTAAAACTTCCAGGTTGTCTCCCTGGCAGCGCTTTCTTTAAAGCCATTAAGCTAGGCATAAAGTGCTCTAGTAATGAATCCACCGGATCCCAAGGTATATTAAAGCCAATTTTAATTAAGAATGATTTGACATTTAGTAATGAGCACAAAGCAACATATATCATGCAATGAAGAAGTCTAACTCTCTTCCTATGCATCGGCATGTCATACAAAAACAATTCACGCACATCAAGTAAAGACCAATACATAGCATAAGCAGTTTCTTGCAATTTTATCGTGTTGGAAACATAAAGAGGCGGAGATGTAGTTCCTCTCTCATAATAATTGCAAGTAGGAGCAGCAAGCACATGCATATTATATTCATCAAAATCATCATGTGTAGTAGCAAAATGCAACCCATCAACATAATCCTTAATAAGAGCAAACTTCTCCGATATAGTGTAGTTTGGAGAATTCAAAAAGATAATAGGACTATCATGTGTGGGTGCAATAGCAAAAATTTCATTCTTAACATAAGGAACTATAGCAAGTTCATCTCCATAAGCATAATTCATATTGGCATCTTGGCCACATGCATAGCAAGCATCAATTTCATCAAAAAGGGATATTTCAAATGAATCAGTGGGATCATAGCAATTATCATAGAATTCATCCTTCGGTAAGCACGAAGGGATATTAAACAATGTATGAGTTGAAGAGTTACTCTCATTAGAAGGTGGGCACGGGTAGCTAATCCGCTCTTCCTCCTTTTGTTCTTCGTTCTCCTCATCATCTTTTTCATCCAATGAGCTCACAGTTTTATCAATTTCTTCTTCCATAGACTCCTGCAAAATGTTAGTCTCTTCTTGGACAACAAAGATTTTCTCAATAAATTCATCAATATCGGAATTATATTTATAATTATCATAGCAATATTTAAGGATGGCAAAATTTTCAGGTCTATAAACATCATCATCAAAAGCTTCAAACTTTTCAAACAAAGATTCAATTTCATAAGCACCCTTAAAAGCAACAAATTCTTCTATTCGTTCCACATCATAGTAATCATATCTATACCATTAGCATAAGAAGCCAAGGTTTCATTATCATTAAATTCACATGAAAAGGGAAGATGTGGAGCATTCATCCTAGAGCAACAAGTAAAATCATATCTCTGACATAAATTCCAAGCATACCCATGCAACATATGAATTTGATCCCATAAAAGATTCCCTTTTTGTGTCAAGCGATAATCCCTAAAGTATTCACGTTGATCCAATGTTACTCCCATTATCAAGTTGAATGGGGTTTTCTCAGGATTATCAAAGTAGTGCATAATATTTTTCACATAACGAGCACCGAGGGTTTTAGGAGGTTCCCCATCTCCATGAGTAGCAAGTACCACTAATTTTTTTGATGTTTCGTGTTCTACATCCATAACTAAAGATAGAGAACAACTTAGAACAGAAAATAAAAACTACTTAGTGATAAAGCAAACAAGCACACACGAGAATATTCACCCCACGTTAATGCTCCCCGGCAACGGCGCTAGATAAAGGTCTTGATAACACACAAGTATAGGGTATTGTTTGTAGCCTTTTTCAATAAATAAGAGTGTCGAACCCAAAGAGGAGCTAAAGGTAGAACAAATATTCCCTCAAGTTCTATCGACCACCGATACAACTCTACACACGCTTGACGTTCTCTTTACCTAGAACAAGTATGAAACTAGAAGTACTTTGTAGGTGTGATAGGATAGGTTTGCAAGATAATAAAGAGCACGTAAATAAAATCTAGGGGCTGTTTAGATGAAGACACAGCTAAGTTAGTTTTAGTAGAGAGCTTTTGTCAACAAGAAAGTCATTTGTCCCTAGGCAATCGATAACAAGTACCGGTAATCATTCTTGTAATTTTATATGAGGGAGAGGCATGAGCTAACATACTTTCTCTACTTGGATCATATGCACTTATGATTGGACCCCTAGCAAGCATCCGCAACTACTAAAGATCATTAAGGTCGTGAAACCCAACCATAGCATTAAGTATCAAGTCCTCTTCACTCACTACTGCAGGATGCTGCTAACGTGACACTACGATCAGAGACCCTTCGGCGAAACTATGTGCGATGCAATAATCGCAAAAGGTGGTGTAAAAAAACCATCAAAAATGGTGCACAACGTTTGTGATGACGGATGCATCAAACACGGTTCGGATTTTAGTTGCGTGTGCGATGCAGGGCATACGGTTCAGTTCAATTAACTGTTTGCGATGAGGAGGAACAAAAGAAACAGGCAGCCAGATGGAGGTGTGTGCGATATACAGCATACGGTTCACTCGGATGAACTATTTGTGATTAGGCAACACAAAAGAAACGGTCAGCGAGATCAAGGTGTGTGCGATATACGGCATGCGGTTCACTCGGATGAACTGTTTGCGTTGAGACAATACCATTCTCACCTCAACTAATAACATCATTAAAAGGAACCCAAGGGTCCAGGAGCGGTTTGATCTCCCCTATCTTGTTCGCCGTGACCCTGCTGACTGGCGTGGGGACGACGAAAGCCTCGCCTTGTGCAAGTTGATGCCGCTTGATAATGATATGTGTGATGTTAAGATGCCATCGCTTGAGAGCAAGGCTTGGGCAAGCGCAAATGGAGATTGGGTTGTTTATATTGGGTACAACTATGAGTGGGAACTTGTGAATGTGTACAGTCATCACCGGGTTCCACTTCCAAAAATCTCAGACTGCCTAGAGGTTGAGTACACCAGTATTCTACGCGAGTTCAAATACGATCATGGTGACTGTCGTCTACGGAAGATAGCAATATGTCGAGTTCCCAACCGCTCTTGGGATTACACGAACTATGATGTTCTTTCTATCTTCGACAAACTTGTTGCCTTCCTTACTTCCACACCTCGATGGATATTGCTCAAAAATCAATTTATGTACACGGATGAGTACTGTGATGCAATTCAATACGAGGGTCTTGTGTCTGCTGCCACCACTCGTGGCACTGTTTTTGCATGGAATCCTGATGCTTTCGGTACATTTGTCTTCCACCGTAATTATAATTGTTTCATCCACATGCATGCGGGTTAGCTAGTTTCCCTTTACTAATTAACCTTCTTGTGTTTCCAAGGTCCTGTGAACATTCCACCACCTATACTTGAAATTTTTTTATAACCAAGGGGGAGATGATGATGCCGATGATCATGAGCATGAGGACCCATATACTCAGTGGCGCCTGGCAACTTATTCCGATGGATCACCTCTTCTTGTCTGTATACAGGGCACTGCTGATGTTACTTAGGAAGCAGGTGTTGTCTCGCATGGTCGCACTCTCCGGACCTATTCCAACATCCGTCGCAGGGTATTCGGGATGGATACTAGTGTACTAGAGCCAACACCTTCTCCCTAGTTTAGTATTGAAAGTCTTGGAGGAAACTCGCTCTTCCTCGGACAAAACTATCCAATGATGGTGGAAGGCGATTCAGCTGCTGTTGACACAACGTTACTACCATTTATGAGAAGAAACTGTATCTATACCTCGGACATTGCTATGCTTCCCTACCATCCCAATATGGGTCCTGACATAGGCCGCTTCAGCCTGGATGATCAGTCCTGCGTTGGTCTAGAGATTGATAGTAGCTGGCCCTTCCTAGAGAATCACTTCTGGTTCAAAGCAAGCATTTCCAACGCTGACGAGTGGTTGAGCTGAATTTCATTTCATCGCTTTGTTATTTGTTGTGTGAGAAAAAACTTTACTTTACTAGAATGTTTTGTTGGAAATGATCTGTTATCCAACGTGTATCCTCGTTGCCGTTGTGGGTTGATGACTTGTTGTATGTAATCAATGGTACATTTGCATATGTGTCCATCAACTCACGCCTGCTAGTGGTGTCCATATGAACAGTGCTAGTGATTTTAGTTGCAAAAATTAGATAGTTCTAGTGATTTTTAGCTGCATATTTTGACAAATCGCAGTGTTACAAGGTTGACAAATGGCAATGTTACTAGATAAACAAATGTCAATCTTTCCAGTTTGACAAATGGCAACATACCCAAAATGACAGATGCAAATCGTACCCAATTGTTTCTACATGGTTGCATGATACGTCCATTTTGCATCATGCTTTTATATCGATATTTATTGCATTATGGGCTGTTATTACACATTATGTCACAATACTTATGCCTATTCTCTCTTGTTTTACTAGGTTTACATAAAGAGGGAGAATGCCGGCAGCTGGAATTCTGGGCTGGAAAAGGAGCAAATATTAGAGACCTATTCTACACAACTCCAAAAGTCCTGAAACTCCACGGAAGTTATTTTTGGAAATAATAAAAAATACTGAGCGGAAGAAACACCAGAGGGGGCCCACACCCTGGCCACGAGGGTGGGGGGCGCGCACTACCCCCTAGGCGCGCCCCCTGCCTCGTGGGCCCCCTGTTGGCCCTCCGGTGCCCATCTTCTGCTATATGAAGTCTTTCGTCCAAAGAAAAATCATAAGCAAGCTTTCGGGACGAGACTCCGCCCCCACGAGGCGGAACCTTGGCGGAACCAATCTAGGGCTCCGGCGGAGCTGTTCTGCCGGGGAAACTTCCCTCCGGGAGGGGGAAATCATCGCCATCATCATCACCAACGCTCCTCTCATCGGGAGGGGGCCAATCCCCATCAACATCTTCACCAGCACCATCTCCTCTCAAACCCTAGTTCATCTCTTGTATCCAATTCTTGTCTCCAAGTCTGGGATTGGTACCTATAGGTTGCTAGTAGTGTTGATTACTCCTTGTAATTGATGCTAGTTGGTTTATTTGGTGGAAGATCATATGTTCAGATCCTTTATGCATATTAATACTCCTCTGATTATGAACATGAATATGCTTTGTGAGTAGTTACGTTTGTTCCTAAGGACATGGGAGAAGTCTTGCTATTAGTAGTCATGTGAATTTGGTATTCGTTCGATATTTTGATGAGATGTATGTTGTCTCTCCTCTAGTGGTGTTATGTGAACGTCGACTACATGACACTTCACCATTATTTGGGCCTAGAGGAAGGCATTGGGAAGTAATAAGTAGATGATGGGTTGCTAGAGTGACAGAAGCTTAAACCCTAGTTTATGCGTTGCTTCGTAAGGGGCTGATTTGGATCCATATGTTTCATGCTATGGTTAGGTTTACCTTAATACTTCTTTTGTAGTTGCGGATGCTTGCAATAGGGGTTAATCATAAGTGGGATGCTTGTCCAAGTAAGGACAGCACCCAAGCACCGGTCCACCCACATATCAAATTATCAAAGTACCGAACGCGAATCATATGAACGTGATGAAAACTAGCTTGACGATAATTCCCATGTGTCCTCGGGAGCGCTTTTCTCTATATAAGAGTTTGTCCAGGCTTGTCCTTTGCTACAAAAAGGATTGGGCCACCTTGCTGCACTTTATTTACTTTTGTTACTTGTTGCTCGTTACAAATTATCTTATCACAAAACTATCTGTTACCTATAATTTCAGTGCTTGCAGAGAATACCTTGCTGAAAACCGCTTATCATTTCCTTCTGCTCCTCGTTGGGTTCGACACTCTTACTTATCGAAAGGACTACGATAGATCCCCTATACTTGTGGGTCATCAAGACTCTTTTCTGGCGCCGTTGCCGGGGAGTGAAGCGCCTTTGGTAGGTGGAATTTGGTAAGGAAAAATTTATATAGTGTGCTGAAATTTACTGTCACTTGTTACTATGGAAAGTAATCCTCTGAGGGGCTTGTTCGGGGTATCTTCACCCCGACCAGTAGAGCAAAGAGTTGCTCCTCAACCTACTGAACCTACTGAAAAGGAAAATGTCTACTTTGAAATTCCTTCGGGTATGGTAGAAAAACTGCTAGCTAATCCTTTTGCAGGAGATGGAACATTACATCCTGATGAGCACCTAATATATGTGGATGAAGTTTGTGGATTATTTAAGCTTGCAGGTATGCCCGATGATGTTATCAAGAAGAAGGTCTTCCCTTTATCTTTGAAGGGAGATGCATTGACATGGTATAGGCTATGTGATGATATGGGATCATGGAACTACAAACGATTGAAATTGGAATTTCATCAGAAGTTTTATCCTATGCATCTTGTTCATCGTGATCGTAATTATATATATAATTTTTGGCCTCGCGAAGGAGAAAGCATCGCTCAAGCTTGGGGGAGGCTTAAATCAATGTCATATTCATGCCCCAATCATGAGCTCTCAAGAGAAATGATTATTCAGAATTTTTATGCTCGGCTTTCTGACAACAATCTTACCATGCTTGATACTTCTTGTGCTGGCTCTTTTATGATGAAGACTATTGAATTCAAATGGGATTTATTGGAAAGAATTAAACACAACTCTGAATATTGGGATCTCGACGAAGGTAAGGAGTCAGGTATGACACCTAAGTTTGATTGTGTTAAATCTTTTATGGATACCGATGTTTTCCGTAAATTTAGCACTAAATATGGACTTGACTCTGAGATAGTAGCTTCTTTCTATGAATCTTTTGCTACTCATGTTGATCTCCCTAAGGAGAAGTGGTTTAAATATCATCCTCCCATAGAAGTAAAAGTAGTTTCACCTGTTAAAGTTGAAGAAAAGACTATCACTTATAATGATCCTATTGTTCCTACTGCTTATGTTGAGAAACCACCTTTCCCTGTTAGAATAAAGGATCATGCTAAAGCTTCAACTGTGGTTCAACAAAAGTAATATTAGGACACTACAACCTCCTGAGCAAGTTAAAGTTGAACCTAATATTGCTATGGTTAAAGATCTCTTGGCTGATAATATTGATGGGCATGTTATTTATTTCTGCAATGAAACTGCTAGAATTGCTAAACCTTGTGCTAAAGATAAACATAGACCTGTGGTAGGCATGCCTGTTATTTCTGTTAAAATAGGAGATCGTTGTTATCATGGCTTGTGTGATATGGGTGCTAGTGCTAGTGCAATACCTATTGACTTATACAAAGAAATTATGCATGATATTGCACCTGCTGAGTTAGAAGATATTGATGTCACAATTAAACTTGCCAATAGAGATACTATTTCACCAATTGGGATTGTTAGAGATGTTGAAGTCTTGTGTGGGAAAACTAAATATCCTGCTGATTTTCTTGTTCTTGGTTCACCACAAGATAGTTTTTGTCCCGTTATATTTGGTAGACCCTTCTTAAACACTGTTAATGCTAGGATAGACTGCGAAAAGGATGTTGTTACTATTGGTTTAGGTGATATGTCTCATGAGTTCAACTTTCTCTAAATTTCGTAGACAACACCGTGAAGAGGAATTGCCTAGTAAAGATGAAATTATTGGTCTTGCTTCTATTGCCGTACCTCCTAGTGATCCTTTAGAACAATATTTGCTAGACCATGAAAATGATATGTTTATGAATGAAAGAAGGGAAATAGATGAAGTGTTCTTTAAACAGGGACCTATTCTGAAACACAACTTGCCTGTTGAAATCTTAGGGGATCCTCCTCCACCCAAGGGTGATCCCGTGTTTGAGCTTAAACCATTCCTGATACTCTTAAATATGCTTATCTTGATGAAAAGAAGATATATCCTGTTATTATTAGTGCTAACCTTTCAGAGAAGGAGGAAGAAAAATTATTGAAAACTCTGAAGAAGCACCGTGCTGCTATTGGATATACTCTTGATGATCTTAA
The DNA here is from genome assembly GCF_018294505.1 of Triticum aestivum. Classification (NCBI taxonomy): domain Eukaryota; kingdom Viridiplantae; phylum Streptophyta; class Magnoliopsida; order Poales; family Poaceae; genus Triticum; species Triticum aestivum. The sequence continues at coordinate 83,392,164 of NC_057796.1, read as the reverse complement.
GGGCATTAGTCCCACTCTATGTCAACACAAAATAAATTTGGAGAAAGATGCCAAACCAGTTATTGATCACCAACGACGGCTGAATCCTAAGATGAAAGAAGTGGTAAGAAAATAAATACTAAAGCTCCTTGAGGTAGGTATAATTTATCCCATTGCTGATAGTCAGTGGGTAAGTCATGTCCATTGTGTTCCTAAGAAGGGAGGTATTACTGTCTTTCCTAATGATAAAGATGAATTGATTCCGCAAAGAATTATTACAGGTTATAGGATGGTAATTGATTTCCGCAAATTAAATAAGGCTACTAAAAAAGATCATTACCCCTTACCTTTTATTGATCAAATGCTAGAAAGACTATCCAAACATACACATTTTTGCTTTCTAGATGGTTATTCTGGTTTCTCTCAAATACCTGTGTCAGCTGATGATCAAGCTAAGACCACTTTTACTTGATCTTTCGATACTTTTGCTTATAGACGTATGCCTTTTGGTTTATGTAATGCACCTGCTACCTTTCAAAGATGCATGATGGCTATATTCTCTGACTTTTGTGAAAAGATTTGTGAGGTTTTCATGGACGATTTCTCCGTTATGGATCCTCTTTTGATGATTGCTTAAGCAACCTTGATCGAGTTTTACAGAGATGTGAAGAAACTAACCTTGTCTTGAATTGGGAGAAGTGCCACTTTATGGTTAATGAAGGCATTGTCTTGGGGCATAAAATTTCTGAAAGGGGCATTGAAGTTGATAAAGCTAAAGTTGATGCTATTGAAAAGATGCCGTGTCCCAAGGACATCAAAGGTATAAGAAGTTTCCTTGGTCATGCCAGCTTTTATAGGAGGTTCATTAAGGACTTCTCAAAAATTTCTCGGCCTTTGACTAATTTATTACAAAAAGATATACCATTCGTCTTTGATGATGATTGTGTACAAGCATTTGAAATACTTAAGAAAGCATTGATCTCTGCACCTGTTGTTCAGCCACCTGATTGGAATTTACCTTTTGAAATTATGTGTGATGCTAGTGATTATGCTGTAGGTGTTGTTCTAGGGCAAAGAGTTGATAAGAAATTAAATGTTATTCAATATGCTAGTAAAACTCTAGACAATGCCCAGAGAAATTATGCTACTACTGAAAAAGAATTCTTAGCAGTTGTATTTGCTTGTGATAAGTTTAGACCTTATATTGTTGATTCTAAAGTAACTATTCACACTGATCATGCTGCTATTAAATATCTTATGGAAAAGAAATATGCTAAACCTAGACTTATTAGATGGGTTCTCTTGCTACAAGAATTTGATTTGCATATTATTGATAGAAAGGGAGCTGAGAACCCCGTTGCAGATAACTTGTCTAGGTTAGAAAATGTTCTTGATGACCCACTACCTATTGATGATAGCTTTCCTGATGAACAATTAAATGTCATAAATGCTTCTCATACTGCTCCATGGTATGCTGATTATGCTAATTACATTGTTGCTAAATTTATACCACCTAGTTTCACATACCAGCAAAAGAAAAAGTTTTTCTATGATTTAAGACATTACTTTTGGGATGACCCACATCTTTATAAGAAGGAGTAGATGGTGTTATTAGACGTTGTGTACCTGAGCATGAACAGGAACAGATCCTACGCAAGTGTCACTCCGAAGCTTATGGAGGACACCACGCTGGAGATAGAACTGCACATAAGGTATTGCAATCCGGTTTTATTGGCCTACTCTCTTCAAGGATGCCCGTAAGTTTGTCTTATCTTGTGATGAATGTCAAAGAATTGGTAATATTAGTAGACGTCAAGAAATGCCTATGAATTATTCACTTGTTATTGAACCATTTGATGTTTGGGGCTTTGATTATATGGGACCGTTTCCTGCCTCTAATGGGTATACACATATTTTAGTTGCTGTTGATTACGTTACTAAGTGGGTAGAAGCTATTCCAACTAGTAGTGCTGATCATAACACCTCTATTAAGATGCTTAAAGAAGTTATTTTTCCGAGGTTTGGAGTCCCTAGATATTTAATGACTGATGGTGGTTCACATTTTATTCATGGTGCTTTCCGTAAAATGCTTGCTAAGTATGATGTTAATCATAGAATTGCATCTCCTTATCACCCACAGTCTAGTGGTCAAGTAGAATTGAGTAATAGAGAACTCAAATTAATTTTGCAAAAGACTGTTAATAGATCTAGAAAGAATTGGTCCAAGAAACTTGATGATGCATTATGGGCCTATAGAACTGCATATAAAAATCCTATGGGTATGTCTCCGTATAAAATGGTTTATGGAAAAGCATGTCACTTACCTCTCGAACTAGAACATAAGGCTTATTGGGCTATTAAATAGCTCAATTATGATTTCAAACTTGCCGGTGAGAAGAGGTTATTTGACATTAGCTCACTTGATGAATGGAGAACCCAAGCGTACGAGAATGCCAAATTGTTTAAAGAAAAAGTTAAAAGATGGCATGACAAAAGGATACAAAAGCGTGAGTTTAATGTAGGTGATTATGTATTGCTATACAACTCTCGTTTAAGATTTTTTGCAGGAAAACTTCTCTCTAAATGGGAAGGTCCTTACGTTATCGAGGAGGTATATCGTTCCGGTGCCATAAAAATCAACAACTTCGAAGGCACAAATCCGAAGGTGGTGAACGGTCAAAGAATCAAACATTATATTTCAGGTAATCCCATAAATGTTGAAACCAATGTTATTGAAACCGTAACCCCGGAGGAATACATAAGAGACACTTTCCGGAATGTTTCAGACTCCGAAAAGGAATAGGTATGTGGTACGGTAAGTAAAACGACTCCAAAACAGTTCTAATGGCAATTTTTCTTCGTTTTGGAATATTTAGAAAAATAGAAAAATAAGAAGCAGTCCGGGAAGGACATGAGGCCTCCACGAGGGTGGAGGGCGTGCCCTACCTCCCTGGGCGCGCCCCTGCCTCGTGGGCACCTCGTGCGCTCTCCAGACTCCTTTTTCTTGCACGATACGTATTTTGGTTGGTAAAAATTCATTATATAATCTCCCGGAGGTTTTGATTCCTGTATCACGCAAATATCCTCTGTTTTGTTTCGAGCTGTTTCTGTAGCAGATTTGGAGCAAGATGTCATCTCAGGATTCCGACGGAGAGAGCTATGTCTCGCACCTCATTGCTGACCCAAAGACCTATGGGGATCTATCTCCTTGTGGTCGAAATACGGATGAGGAGGAGGATGCTCATTTGATGAGGATGAATGATTCAAGTTCGGAGGAGGAGGATGTCTCTCTACCTCAACCTGGGGATATGCACGTGAAGTTCAAGAAATCTAGTCTCCCTAAGAGGGCTAAACTATCTAACAACCGATCTATTCCTTCTCGTTTTTGGCAGAAAAGCAAAGGAGATTTATGTGACAAGATCTTGAAGCTGGAATCGGAGGTCGGTGATTTAAAGGAGGAAATTGCCCTTCTCAATTACAGTATGAAGAAGCTAAAGGCACAACTGCCATCATCAACAACCCCATCACCACCACTTCCGAGAAAGGAGATATAATCATATGGGTATGGGCACTCCCCTTGGCAACTGCCAAGCTTGGGGGAGGTGCCCCGGTATTGTATCACCATCACACTCCTATCTTTACCGTTTTTCTTAGTTCGATCCTTTTAGTAATATCTTGATCTAGTAGAATAAAGTTTTTAGTATGATCTAGTTTTGAGTTTTGCTTTATGATCCCTCTATGTAATCGAGTCTGTGAGCTATATAATAAAGATTAGTGTTGAGTCAAGGGCTTGATTATTTTGCCATGATCTTGAGGGAATAAAAGAAAAGAAGAAAGAATAAAAAGAAATAAAAAGAGATCATATTGATCTTATGGAGAGTAATGACTTCACATAGAAAGAGTATGATGATTAAAAGTTGTTGAGAGTTGACAAACATAGCTTTGGTCATCGTTGCAATTAATAGGAAGTGATAAAGAAAGAGAGGTTTCACATATAAATATACTATCTTGGACATCTTTTATGATTGTGAGCACTCATTAAAATACGACATGCTAAAGAGTTGATGTTGGACAAGGAAGACAACGTAATGGGTTACGTTTTCTTATATCTGAAATAAAGTATATTGTCATGGATCATCCAACATGTTGAGCTTGCTTTTCCCCCTCATGCTAGCCAAATTCTTTGCAGCAAGTAGAGATACTACTTGTGCTTCCAAATACCCTTAAACCCAGTTTTGCCATGAGAGTCCACCATATCTACCTATGGATTGAGTAAGATCCTTCAAGTAAGTTGCCATAGGTGCAAGCAATAAAAATTGCTCTCTGAATATGTATGATTGATTGGTGTGGAGGAAATAAGCTTTATACGATCTTGTGATGTGGAAGAAATAAAAGCGACGGACTGCATAATAAAGGTCTATATCACAAGTGGCAATATAAAGTGACGTTGTTTCGCATTAAGATTTTGTGCATCCAACCCTGAAAGCGCATGACAACCTCTACTTCCCTCTGCGAAGGGTCTATCTTTTACTTTTATCTCCTACCTTATGCAAGAGTCATGGTGATCTTCACCTTTCCTTTTTATATTTTATCCTTTGGCAAGCACAATGTGTTGGAAAGATCCAGACATATATATCTAATTGGATGTAAGTTAGCATGAACTATTATCGTTGACATTACCCTTGAGGTAAAAGGTTGGGAGGCAAAACTATAAGCCCCTATCTTTCTCTATGTCCGATTAAAACTCCGTAACCACAAGTATTGCATGAGTGTTAGCAATTGTGAAAGACTAGATGATAGTTGAGTATGTGGACTTGCTGAAAAGCTCTGACTTAGACTCTTTCTGATGTTATGATAAATTTCAATTGCTTCAATGACTGAGATTATAGTTTGTTGGTTCTCAATGAAGTTTCTGATTCATACTTTGCATTGTGAATAGATTATTACTTGAGCATAAGAGATCATATGACATTATCCATATATGTTGCTGTTATGAGAATAATCATGATGCCCTCATGTCCGTATTTTATTTTATCGACACCTCTACCTCTAAACATGTGGACATATTTATCGTTATCGGCTTTCGCTTGAGGACAAGCGAGGTCTAAGCTTGGGGGAGTTGACACGTCCATTTTGCATCATGCTTTTATATCGATATTTATTGCATTATGGGCTGTTATTACACATTATGTCACAATACTTATGCCTATTCTCTCTTATTTTACTAGGTTTACATAAAGAGGGAGAATGCCGGCAGCTGGAATTCTGGGCTGGAAAAGGAGCAAATATTAGAGACCTATTCTACACAACTCCAAAAGTCCTGAAACTCCACGGAAGTTATTTTTGGAAATAATAAAAAATACTGAGCGGAAGAAACACCAGAGGGGGCCCACACCCTGGCCAAGAGGGTGGGGGCGCGCCCTACCCCCCTGGGCGCGCCCCCTGCCTCGTGGGCCCCTGTTGGCCCTCCGGTGCCCGTCTTGTGCTATATGAAGTCTTTCGTCCGAAGAAAAATCATAAGCAAGCTTTCGGGACGAGACTCCGCCGCCACGAGGCGGAACCTTGGCGGAACCAATCTAGGGCTCCGGCAGAGCTGTTCTGCCGGGGAAACTTCCCTCCGGGTCGGGGAAATCATCGCCATCGTCATCACCAACGCTCCTCTCATCGGGAGAGGGCCAATCTCCATCAACATCTTCACCAGCACCATCTCCTCTCAAACCCTAGTTCATCTCTTGTATCCAATTCTTGTCTCCAAGTCTGGGATTGGTACCTGTAGGTTGCTAATAGTGTTGATTACTCCTTGTAATTGATGCTAGTTGGTTTATTTGGTGGAAGATCATATGTTCAGATCCTTTATGCATATTAATACTCCTCTGATTATGAACATGAATATGCTTTGTGAGTATTTACGTTTGTTCCTGAGGACATGGGAGAAGTCTTGCAATTAGTAGTCATGTGAATTTGGTATTCGTTCGATATTTTGATGAGATGTATGTTGTCTCTCCTCTAGTGGTGTTATGTGAACGTCGACTACATGATACTTCACCATTATTTGGTCCTAGAGGAAGGCATTGGGAAGTAATAAGTAGATGATGGGTTGCTAGAGTGACATAAGCTTAAACCCTACTTTATGCGTTGCTTCGTGAGGGGCTGATTTGGATCCATATGTTTCATGCTATGGTTAGGTTTACCTTAATAGTTCTTTTGTAGCTGCAGATGCTTGCAATAGGGGTTAATCATAAGTGGGATGCTTGTTCAACTAAGGACAGCACCCAAGCACCGGTCCACCCACATATCAAATTATCAAAGTACCGAACGCGAATCATATGAACGTGATGAAAACTAGCTTGACGATAATTCCCATGTGTCCTCGAGAGCGTTTTTCTCTATATAAGAGTTTGTCCAAGCTTTTCCTTTGGTACAAAAAGGATTGGGCCACCTTGCTGCACTTTATTTACTTTTGTTACTTGTTGCTCGTTACAAATTATCTTATCACAAAACTATCTGTTACCTATAATTTCAGTGCTTGCAGAGAATACCTTGCTGAAAACCGCTTATCATTTCCTTCTGCTCCTTGTTGGGTTTGACACTCTTACTTATTGTAACGCCCCGGGGTTCAAGCTACAGTAACCTCACCCTAATGATGCCATGTCACCACCAACTTACTAAGGCAATTGTCACTTGATTAAAATCAAAGCCAAATTCCATTTGAAATACAAGTCAAATATTTACTTCTTCTGTCATGCAAACAAAAATGTTTGTGACGTTGCAAATAATCCCCAAGTATTTTTCTTGGAGAAATCAACTCTGGTTGGATTACTAAGATGCCTCTAGAAATATTATAAGTGGTCGAACAGCAAATAAATTGACCTTTTCAAAATAAACAATTATTTATTTAACTCCTTTTGCCCCCAAACTTTTTGTCCTAGCTCAAATTATTCTCTGGTAATTGTGTGACAAATTCCTTGTGCAACAAAAATGGTTTGAAAGCTTATTCAAATAGAAAATAGTAGCTATCCTTTTTTTTGTAGAAATGTACTTTTGGCCCACTTTGAAGAAGAAAGTAGAGGCCCAACCCAACCTCCCAAGCGTCTCCTTCCTTGCGCTACAGTGGAGGCAGAGGGTGGCCGTGGCGGCCATCCCACGGCCAGGGCCACGTGCCGGCCATCGCCGACCTCCCCGGTGCCCTACAAAACGCCGCCGCACGCCCCCTTGACCGAACCCTAATCCCCTCTTTCTTCCTCCATCTCTTTATCTCGATCTGAAGCGCGCCCGAGCGCCGCCGCCCCTATGTCGTCGTCGATGTCGCGGCCACCAGCCTCGCCTCGTCGCGCCAAGAGATCCAGGAGAACCGTCGCGGTCTACTTCGTCTACCTCGAGCACTGAAGCGAGCAAGGACGGCCCGTACACTCGCCATCGACCTCGTCTTCAACGCGTACATCGCCGGCGTCCGGCGTCGATTGCCGCCGCTCCGGTCCACCTCCGGCCTCCCCGACCTCGCCTTCATGCTCACTGTGAGCTCCTCCCTCGATTCCCCTGTTTTGCCCCGTCAATCCTTCACCGTATTGTGACTGCGCTCGCTGAGGCCGCCATGGCCGAAGCATCGCGTCCGCGCCCGCGCCCGCATGCCCCTGCCGCCTGTGTATGCCCGTGCCCACCGTCACATGCCTGCTGCAGCCTGCACCCTCGTTCGCCCCTGGCTGTGTCCGTCCGCGCGTGCGTGCACCCGCCGCATCCTGGCCGAGCGCCCGCGCCGTTCGTGGCTCCCGCGCTCGCCCTGCTACTTCTTGCTGCTGTCGCTGCTCGGCTACTGCCGCTACTACTTGCTGTCGTGCTGCCCTGCTCCCACTAGCTTCTGTTGCTGCATTGCATTGCTGCTGCTATGCGCTGCTGCTAGGTACTTCTACCGCCGGTTGCTGCTGCTACAGGCCATGGCCACTGCCATGGCCGAGTGTGTTGTGTGGTGTGCGTGCGTGTATTCTGGGTATGAGGCCGGCCCTATCCAGATTAGTTAGTACTAATTAGATTAGTTTAGGGCTGCTACTTTTTATGTTAAAAAGCCTAATGTGTTTGTGACAGGTGGTCCCTCACACTAAATAACCCTTTAGTTAAAATAGTAGTCAATGACAAGTAAGCCCCATGGCCACTATTCACACTTTGACAAGGTCAAGCATTGACTGTGGACTTGCTGACTGTGTATGCTGACTCAGCTACTGGACCCCACCTGTCAGTCTAATAGGCTAGCTGCGTGTGTGTATAAAAAGTAATACACTGTTTAAATTCGAATTTAGATATATTCCAGAAATCCAGAAAATGTTTTAAAACTTTGAAAATTTAGAAAATAAACTGTAACTCTGATGAAAATGTTTTGTACATGAAAGTTGATCAGAACGACGAGGTGAATCCGAGTATGCAATCCGTTCATCTGCCACGCGTCCCTAGCATAGCAAACACTTTCCCCTCTGTTTCATCTTTTCGGAAATACCTAACTTCGGGAAAGCATTCCCGGATATTTTCCCCCTTCGCCGATATCGCGTAGCACCGCGTTAGAACACCCCTAGCTTTGCTTATTGTCATGTCATGCTTTTGTGTGCTTGTATTTACTGTTTCTTCCCCCTCTTCTCTCCGGTAGACTTCGGGACTGACGCCGATGCTGCTCCTGTGTTGGACTACGTCACCGACGACCCTCCTTCTTGTCTGAGCAACCAGGCAAGCCCCCCCTTTGATCATCCCGATATCGCCCATTCCATTCTCTCATGCTTGCATTAGATTTTGCTACTGTTATTGTTTGCTCCTATTCTGATGCATAGCCCGCTTTTGTAACCTGCTCATTGTACCTTACCTGCTTATCCTAAACTGCTTAGTATAGGTTGGTTAGTGATCCATCAGTGACCCCCACCTTGTCCTTGTTGCCCCTGCTTCATCGTCGAAGACCCGATCAACGGGATCGAAGACCAGGCCCCGGCACCGCACATCACTTTCCCCTTAGTTGCTCGGCACTACTGGGTTACTATCGAGTGTCGAGGGTGAGACCTCAACAACACTTCTAATGTTAACCCTGTAGTGTAGCTATTCAGTCGTGGTCATCGAGGGTGATTTCCTCCTTAACCACTTCCGATACGGCTCTGTCGTGCAACCCCTCAAGTGTGAACCTCGAGGGTGGATCCTCTTATGTTCACCTTGATGATTACATCGAGTGGAATTCACCGGGGGTGATTCCTCGGGTTTTCCCCTTGATGTTTGGACACACGGATACTTGGACTTTACATCTGTTACTTGGAAAGGCGGGTCGACCCTGAGGGGTACCCGCGAGTGATGTGGAGACGGGTTGACCTGGAGGGTGCCCGCGAGATAATTACAAGGCGTGGCCGGGCATTCCTAGCCCTTGCCGCAAGTCCTCGAGACGGGGCAACGGAGTCACATCTTTCGTGAGTCTCTGCTTGTTACCGCGCGTTCCTAATCCACTACGATTTGGATATTTGATCCGAGGGGCCTCTGGCCTGATAGCACTAACCATCACGTGGGCATAGTATGGGCGTTCTGCGTCGTATGCATCAGCCGAAGCTTAATAAACGTCATGCGACTGAGCGGCGTGCCGGGTTGGACTGGTAAGCTCCCGCCTTGTTTTAAGGAGGTAGCTAGGTCTGCTCACCGGCTGCCCATGCAACGTACAGGAGTTCCCGGGGCGATGGCCCATGACCCCTTGGGGCATAGGTTTAGTCCGGCGTGCTTAACCTCTCTATTAAGCCTAGGTCGGGTTGCGGCGTATTGTTTGGCCGAGGCCGGTCATGACCCAGGAAAGTGTGTCCGGCTGGAGTTAATCGAGCGTGGTGGGTAGGTTGGTGCACCCCTGCAGGGAAGAAAACATCTATCGATAGCCTGTCCTATGGTAACAGACACTTGGAGTTGTATCCCGATCGATACAACTAGAACTAGATACTTGAGATGAGACTTGGATATGAGGTGATCAATGGATAGTATGGCTCTGGGATTGCTTTCTCGCAGGGAGTCGAGAAAGGATCTCTGGCCGAGGTTGATAACACTTCTACTACTTTACTTTATGCTACTCTACTCCCTCCTGTTGCTGCAAGATGGTGGTTTCCAGAAGATGCTAGTCTTCGATAGGCTAGGCTTTCCCCTTCTCTTCTGGCATTCTGCAGTCCAGTCCACAGATACAGCCCTTTTCATTGATACCGATGCATATGTAGTGTAGATCCTTGCTTGCGAGTACTTTGGATGAGTACTCATGGTTGCTTTGCTCCCCCTTTCCCCCCTTTCTTCTTCTTTCCGGTTGATGCAACCAGATGTTGGAGCCCACGAGCCAGATGCCACCTTTGACGACTGCTACTACCCCGGGGGTGCCTACTACTACGTGGAGGCCGCCGACGACCAGGAGTAGTTAGGAGGCTCCCAGGCAGGAGGCCTTGCCTTTTCGATCGTTGTTGCTTTTGTGCTAGCCTTCTTAAGGCAAACTTGTGTAACTCATGTCTGTACTCAGATATTGTTGCTTCCGTTGACTCTTGTGTATTCGAGCTTATGTATTCGAGCCCTCGAGGCCCCTAGCTTGTAATATAAAGCTTGAATTATTTTAATTTGTGTCTAGACTTGTGTTGTGATATCTTCCCGTGAGTCCCTGATCTTGATCGTACACATTTGTGTGTATGATTAGTGTACGATTGAACCGGGTATCGAAAGGACTACGATAGATCCCCTATAGTTGTGGGTCATCATTGCACACGGGTCATGCAAAACAACCGTTTGCGTTGAAGGGATGCAGAAATCCTGCTCGGCACATTTTCCCTTGGCTTCTTGGGGAAGCTGTCGGTTTGCGTACGGGTGTTCTAACTAAAACGTTTGCGATGAGTGTTTTATATTTAAAAACCATTGACGTTTTTTTCAAAAGAAAATTGTTTGATAAGTCTGTACATTACGAGAGAAAAACGCAAGTTCGTTCAAACCATATCTTTCATTCAGTCACACTTCGAATTTATATTCATATGATCGAGAATTCGAGATACATTATTAAACCCCCAAAAGAACTATTTCCGGCGGCGGCGGAGGCGGCGTGCCGCGCCGTCGTTGTCGTTGTCGTTCTTCGGGACGCCGTTGTTGAAGTCTTCAAGGCAGCACAAAATGTTCTTCACTTGTAAATCAAACATCATGTTGTCGCGCGATCGACGAGCGGGTTGCGGGAGGATGGCTGTCGGTGTCAAAACCGGCAGATCTCGGGTAGGGGGTCCCGAACTGTGCGTCTAGGATCGATGGTAATAGGAGACGGGGGACACAATGTTTACCCAGGTTCGGGCCCTCTCTATGGAGGTAATACCCTACTTCCTGCTTGATTGATCTTGATGAATATGAGTGTTACAAGAGTTGATCTACCACGAGATCATAATGGCTAAACCCTAGAAGTCTAGCCTATGTGTATATGGTAATGAGTATATCTCCATCCGGACTATGCTCTCCGGTTTATATAGGCACCGGAGAGATCTAGGGTTACATGGGGTCGGTTACACAGGAGGAAATCTTCATAATCGGTCGCCTAGCTTGCCTTCCACGCCAAGTAGTGTCCAATCCGGACATGGGTATAGTCTTCGGCCTTCATGTCTTCACAACCCATCTGTCCGGCCCGATGGATAATAGGCCGGACGCCCGAGGACCCCTTAGTCCAGGACTCCCTCAGTAGCCCCTGAACCTGGCTTCAATGACGAGGAGTCCGACGCGCAGATTGTCTTCGGCATTGCAAGGCGGGTTCCCCTTCTTCCGAACTCCAGGATAGTGTTCGGATGCGATGATTGTATCCGGACCTGTAACGCATTCCACACACAACCGCAGAGAGAATATAATATTTGCATGAGTCTAATCTGCTGACAGTTTTTTATAACATGACGCCACGTCTGTCCGGTTATAATCTCGAACCATTTTTCATCTGCCACCCCACGTTTCGAGACGCGGTTGCTATTTGGCACGTCCTGTCGAAGCAGAGATCGTGTCCGCTTATTGCGGGATTCTCATCAATGCGGGCGCGGGTAACCCAACCGCGCCATTTGCACAGCCATTGGGAACAGGCGAGTTTAAGGCGAGTGGGAAGGCGCTTGACATTCGCGGCCTCTATAAAGGGGGTAAGGATTCCCTTCTTTCACCCACGCCCTTTCTCTTCCTCAGCCCTTCCATTATTGAGCTCCAGCGCCCAAGCTTTAGCTTTTCCCTCGTTCGATAAAGTACTTCGAAGATGTCCGGATCTGGAGCTGGAGGTAAGTGGATGGCCTCTTCTTTCAAGAAGAAGGATATCAAGGAGCTCCGGGAGGCCGGATATTTGGCCAAAGAGATCGCTCATCGACTCCCGGCCAAGGGATAGATCGTCCCCACTCCCGAGCCCCACGAGAGGGTTGTGTTTCTTACACATTTCATCCGCGGGCTTGGGTTCCCTCTTCACCCATTCGTCCGCGGGTTGATGTTTTACTATGGGCTGGACTTTCATGACCTAGCCCCCAACTTCATCCTCAACATTTCGGCGTTTATCGTCATTTGTGAGGCTTTTCTCCGCATCCCGCCTCACTTCGGCCTATGGCTGAAGACCTTCAATGTGAGGCCGAAAGTAGTGCGCAGTCAACAAGCAGAGTGCGGAGGCGCTATGGTGGGCAAGATGCCCAACGTCACCTGGCTCGAAGGTTCGTTTGCGGAGACGGTGAAGGGGTGGCAATCGGGGTGGTTCTACATCACCGAGCCGCGCGACGCTGATTGGTTGGCGGCCCCCGAATTCCGATCCGGAATCCCGATGCGGCTCACCTCCTGGCAAGAGAGGGGCCTAACCTGGGGTCCCTCGGACGAGCTGACTGGGCTCCAGACATGCATCCAGAACACGATAGAAAGGAAAATCAAGCTTGTCAAGGTGGTCCAGGTCATGCTTGTTCGTCGGGTCCTTCCGTGCCAACGTTGAACTTGTAATTTGTGGGAGTTCGAGCCGGCCAAGCACCAGACGCTACTGGAGCTCTTCGGCACGACGCACGAAGAAATCTGGAAGGTGCTCTTCAAGGCTGGCGAGACGCCACCGCCTACGACCGAAGATCGTGGGCTTAGCCTAAAGCGCCAGCCCAACCCGGTCAGTTCCTTTAATGTTTTCAAGGAGTATCCCCTACTAGCATATTTTGAGAGGAAATTTAAGCTTCCTTCCCCTATTTTCAGGCCTGGATTAAGTTGGCCGAGGAGATTAACTGTACGGCTCCGCTGCCCGAGGACCAAGAATTTCCATTATTGGAGAAGATGCTGTTCCCTGCACCTTATGAGGTGCCGGAGAAGACGGCTAAGAAGGCGGCCCAAGGGGCCAAGAAGGGCCTTCGCCGGAGAAGCACTCCGGACGAGACGTCCTGAAGCGAGACTTCCTCTTCATCCGCTGACGACGGCGATGAAGAGGAAGAAGAAAATGACTCCCCACCTGAAGCGGGGAGGAAGAAGAGAGCGGCCCCCACAAGCCCGGAGGCGAAAGCGCCTAAGAGGGTTAAAGGCTCTCTCGCGGATAACTCCGCGTGGGATGTTGACAGCAGTCCGGAACGACCTCGACGGACCAAGCCTCGGGCCGCTTTGTAAGTACCAGAATTCGCAAACGTCTGGCTTTTTCGGTTTGTAATATTGACATATTGTAAACTTTGTCCTTGCAGTCCGGTGCGCGATGGCTCTCTGCGATCCTCGACAGAGGATTCGCTGGACATGGAGGAGATGGCTAGCATGTCTCCGTCACCTGCTCATTCCATCTCACCCAAGGGTGATGATGAGGCAGTGTCCAAAAAGACTTTCCCAGGCCGGGGGGAGGTTCCGGAGATCATCGGGGTGACGCCCCAGGATGACTCCTCGGACGCTGGACACATGGGGGAAAAAGCCCCCATGGGGACTGGTGATGGGGCCCGAGTTCCCTTCGGCCCTCAGCCGGATACCATTCCGGAAATCTATATGGCTCCGGGGTCCAGCGAACGGCATTCCCCACCAGGAGGGGGTGTGCCTGTTCCACCGGTGACCTCTGTCCAACCAGAGGCACCGGATAATCTGCTGGAGGCGCTACGAGGCGCCTCTATCGTGGATGAACATCGTGTCCTTATGGACACGGTAATAGAGAAGGTTCAGTCCGTTAAAAGCGGACTGACCGAGGCTTGCACTAGCCTTTTAACGGGCTTTGAGGTAAGTAATGTGATTATAGGAAAAATATCACAGTGTAGATAGTAGCCCCTGATATTCTGTTTGGTGTTCGGGAAGAAAGCCGAACAGAGGATCAAAAAATCGCAGGAGTCTAACATGAGTTGTCTATGTGAATAAGCAGGTATTGCTGCAGGCTGCCACTGCTCATGCTGCGGAGGTCTCTGGACTGAAGCAGAAATTGGAGCGGGCCGAGGAGGAGCTCGGCCGCGTGAAGAAGCAGTTGGAGGATAGCCAAGGTATGCAGTTGTGACGCCCCCGATTCAATCGTACACTAATCATACACGCAAACGTGTACGATCAAGATCAGGGACTCACGGGAAGATATCACAACACAACTCTAAAAATAAAATAAGTCATACAAGCATCATAATACAAGCCAGGGGCCTCGAGGGCTCGAATACAAGTGCTCGATCATAGACGAGTCAGCGGAAGCAACAATATCTGAGTACAGACATTAGTAGACAAGTTTGCCTTAAGAAGGCTAGCACAAACTGGGATATAGATTGAAAGAGGCGCAGGCCTCCTGCCTGGGATTCTCCTATACTACTCCTGGTCGTCGTTAACGGGCTGCACGTAGTAGTAGGCACCTCCGGTGTAGTAGGAGTCGTCGTCGACGTTGGCGTCTGGCTACTGGGCTCCAGCATCTGGTTGCGACAACCAGGTAGAATGGAGAGGGGGAAAAGAGGGAGAAAAGTAACCGTGAGTACTCATCCTAAGTACTCGCAAGCAAGGATCTACACTACATATGCAGGGGTATATGGGTAAAGAGCCATATCGATGGACTGAACTGCAGAATGCCAGAATAAGTGGGGGATAGCTAATCCTGTCGAAGACTACGCTTCTGGCCACCTCCATCTTGTAGCATGTAGGAGAGAGTAGATGGTAAGTTCACCAAGTAGCATCGCATAGCATAATCCTACCCGGCGATCCCCTCCTCGTCGCCCTGTTAGAGAGCGATCACCGGGTTATATCTGGCACTTGGAAGGGTGTGTTTTATTATATCCGGTTCTAGTTGTCATAAGGTCGAGGTACAACTCCAGGTCGTCCTTTTACCGAGGGACACGGCTATTCGAATAGATAAACTTCCCTGCAGGGGTGCACCACATAACCCAACACGCTCGATCCCATTTGGCCGGACACACTTTCCTGGTTCATGCCCGGCCTCGGAAGATCAACACGTCGCAGCCCCACCTAGGCACAACAGAGAGGTCAGCACGCCGGTCTAAATCCTATGGCGCAGGGGTCTGGGCCCATCACCCATTGCACACCTGCATGTTGTGTGGGCGGCCGGAAGCAGACCTAGCCTAGCAGGCGTTCCAGTCCAATCCGGCGCGCGCCGCTCAGTCGCTGATGTCACGAAGGCTTCGGCTGATACCACGACGCCGAGTGCCCATAACTGTTCCCGCGTAGTTGGTTAGTGCGTATAGACCAAATGGCCAGACTCAGATCAAATACCAAGATCTCGTTAAGCATGTTAATTGATGTAACAGCGGACACCGACCAGGGCCAGGCCCACCTCTCACCTAGGCGGTCTCAACCTGCCCTGTCGCTCCGCCACAAAGATCCACCCAGAGGGCCGTCGGGACAAAGGTCCTTTCAGCCCCCAATCCGTGAATCACTCGCGGGTGCTCCACGAGCCGACCCGACTTTAGTCACCACATGTATCATGTATAAAGTACACAGTATATACCCGTGATCACCTCCCTAGTGATCACGGCCCGATAGTATAGCATGGCAGACGGACAAGAATGTAGGGCCACTGATGAAACACTAGCATCCTATACTAAGCATGTAGGATTGCAGATAAAGGTAACAACAGTAGTAGCAAGGACAGGCTATGCATCAGGATAGGATTAACGAAAAGCAGTAACATGCTACACTACTCTAATGCAAGCAGTATAGAGAAGAATAGGCGATATCTGGTGATCAAGGGGGGGGGGGGGCGGGGGCTTGCCTGGTTGCTCTAGCAAGAAGGAGGGGTCATCAATACAGTAGTCGAACTGGGGGTCGCCGGCAGTCTCAGGGTCTACCGGAAATAAGTAACGGAGGGGGGAACATAATAAATAACAGAGCAATCAAAGCAACACAAAGCATGACATGGTGATACACGGTGCTAGGGGTGACCTAACGCAGTAGGAGGTGATACCGGCGAAGGGGGGAAATATTCGGGAAAGTATCCCCGCTGTTTCGCATTTTTGGACAGATGAACCGAAGGGGGAAAGTTGCATGTTTGCTATGCTAGGGATGTGTGGCGGACGAACGGGCTGCGTATTCGGATTCGTCTCGTTGTTCTGAGCAACTTTCATGTACAAAGTTTTTCCATCCGAGCTACGGTTTATTTTATATTGATTTTCAAAGTTTTAATCAATTTCTAGAATTCCTGAAATTATTACTAATTTCAAATTTACTTGAATACATGCTAAGTGCACACATGAATTCCTACCCAGAGTGTATGACAAGTGGGGCCAGAAAGTCAGCATAGTCAAAGTTGACTGGGTCAAAAAGGAGCAGTGTTAGGGGCCCACATGTCAGGATTTTAACAATTTCTAAATGGATTTACTTAATCTAATTAGAGGGGTCCCACATGTCATTTGCTATAGACTAAGTTAACACTAATATAATCCTAAACTAACTTTTAATTAGGCTCTTAACTAATTGGGCTGGCCCACTATGTGGCTGTGCATCACGCACAAGCACACACAGGTGCACGACCATGGCTAGCAAAAAGGCAACGGCTTCAGCTAAATATTAGCAGCCGCAGTAACAAGAGCAGCTCCAGCGGCAGGACGAGCAGCAACAGGGGAAGGAGCGCAGCAGCAGTAGAGCAAGCAGCGGCATGCAGGGGCGCGGGCCGGGCAGACGCGAGCGCGCGGCCTGGGACGGACAGTGGCGCGGGGGAGCATGGCTACGGGCGCGGCGAGCACGCGCGGGAGCTCGGCCGGACGCAGGGTACGGCGCGGGCGGAGTAGCCAAGGGCGACAGGAGCAGAGTTTCAGACGCGGTGACGGCGAGCGCGGCATTGGCACTCCGGTGGCCATTTGGCCCGGGGGTTTGGTCCTACAGGACGAGTGCGACGCTCCGTGCCCGAAGGTGCAAGAAGCACGAGCACCTACGTCCGGTGAAGGTGGCGGCAGCGAAGCCGAGCGGAGGTCGGAGCATGGCTACGGTGGTTGTTCGCTACGAGGCACATGCGGTAGCAGGGAGATGGGGAAAAGATGGTGGTGCTCACAGTGATGACGGGGGCAAGCTCGGGGAGGTGCATGGGTCGTCGAAGAGGAGCTGACGGCGACGAATCCGGCGATGATGCGGCGGTGGCTGAAGGCGGAGAAGAACTCGATCCCGACGGTGTGGCGGAGTTGAGGTCGAGATGGTTCGCGTAGAGGACGTAGACGACGGAGGTGGAGCTCCCGAGCAACTCTAGGGGGTGGGGGAACGACGGTGGCCATGGGATTTGACGACGGCGCACACCGGCTCCTCACAGGTGAGCTCCAGCTCGAGGGGAAACGAGGCGAGGTGGAGGAGGGGGATAGTGGCTAGGGTTTTACCGGGGGTCACGGGGTCGGCCTTGTAGGAGCGGGGGAGCCGGCCGATGGCCGCCACGCAGGGCTCGGCTCGCCATGGCCAGGGGATATGTGCCACGACCCCCATGCCTCCCTGTAGCAGAGGAAGGGGACGAGGGGGTGGCCTGGGCCCCTTTCTCTTTTTTTTCGGCTTGTTGGTCCAAGTAGTCCGTTAGTTTTAGGTCTATTGTTTTCTTTTTATTTCTCCTTTTTCTTTTTCTGTTTATTCATTTCCTACTGTTTTATATTAAATTGAGCTAACAAATGATTTATTTAAACATGCAATTTAGCACAATAATATTAGGTAAGGTATTGAGTTAGCACCAGTAGTTGCAAATTATTTTGAGAAGCATTCATATTTATTTTAAATTGGAAAGCCCCATATAACTGCTGATGGAGTAGTTTTAAAGTGCTTAGGGGCATTCTAATATATTTTTTAAATGTTGATTCCCACATGAAAATTAGTTCCTGAATATTTGGAACCCATCGAACATTTTTATTTGATAGTTTGAAGAAATAAGAATTTATCTTGTTATTCGAAATTTGAATTTGACTCTGATTTTCATCAAGTGGCAAATTGGCTTAACTTAACATGATGACATAGCCCATTAGGGTGAGGTTACTGTAGCTCAACTACCGGGGTGTTACAGCAGTAACCTGTGGGTACATTTCGAAAAGAAATGAATAGTCCGACTGGGCTAAAGTGTCATAAACTTTATTAGGGGCCACGGCCGAGGTGGCAACCCTGAAGAAGGCGCTAGCCGAGGCCGAGGACAAAGTGGCCAAAGAGCGCGTCTCGCGCGAGAAGCGCGAGGCCTAGGTTGGCGAGGTGCAACAACAGCTCCAGGGCGCGATAGAAAGATTTGAGGCCCTGGAGCACGATTGTAAGGTGCAAGAGTCCGAATTGGTGAAGGCTTGCCAGAGCGCTCAGGATGCGCGAGCCGAAGCCCAGAGCGCCCTCCAGGAAATCGAGATGGCCAAGAAGATTGCGGCGGGTAAGTTCTTCACCATGCAGAGCAAGCGTGTAGAAGCAACGTCCCTTGTACTTATCCTGAATTTTGGTTTTCCAGGGGCATTTACAGGTCTGCCGCACAGTGTGTCGGATGCGGCCGAGCATTATAGAGCCGAGGAAGGGATGTCTACGGAGAAGCGGTTCTGGTCCCAATATCTGGGATCCGAACATCCGGTGCCCTTCAGCGACCAGCTAAAGCAGTTGGTCGAGCTGCACAGGTTGGCAGAGTTAGCCATGAAGGACTTTATAGTCCGGCTGTGGCCTGCGATCCTATACCTAGCATCTACTTCGGACTTGTGCAGCGGCTTGTGAGTGCCTGTCCGCGGCTCGAAGCCGTGAAGCGGTCGGTCTGTATTGAAGGTGCGCGTATGGCCTTTGCCCGCGTCAAGACGCATTGGGCGAAGCTGGATGCCAAGAAGCTGATGACCGAGGGACCGCCGGAGGGCAAGGAGCATCATCGACCCGAGCATTATTTTGATGGTGTCCTGGAGGGGTCCCGCCTTGCGGGGGAGCAATGTTTGAAGGATATTATATTCCCATAAGAACATGTGTATTATCTTGCCCTGTAATATGGAACAAAGATGTTATGTAGTATAATGTTTATGATTTTAAATTTTACCTCCTGTGCGGCCGTTTATTAAATCTGAGGGATGACCAGTCGTCGGATTCTGCCCCCATGTAGATAGTACGGGGGTGTTCGGGATAAATCTAAACACTCTTTACTCCACATTCTGGTCCTTAAAGGGGGTGTTTAGCACAACGAACAAGGCAATCAGACTATGCGGCCTTTACCGCCCCCACTTAGCCATAGGAGTTTGACAATTGATAAAGTTGGCGAAGCCCCTGGTATTCGGAAGGCCGAATTAGGGGCGCTATACATGCCTAATCGGAGAAACCGATTCTTCGCAAGAAGCGGGAAAAATCTCTAACGATTTGGAACCTCTCGAACAGCTGACCGGCTCTCACCGCACCATGACAGTCAGTTTTCGGCTTTCTCTACTGAGGTGCTCGTCCGGAAGAACCAGGACACAATCGCAGTAGTTCTCCCTTTACTACCCTAGCCGATATAGTGGAATGTAAGGTAGTAAGCACAGGAGCCGGGCAACCCAACTATTGACCAAAGACATGATTCAGAGCCGATGCATATAATGCTATAAGTTTGGGGTGCCGAACTATACTGTAAAAGTGTTCGGACTTTTATTGCCGTGATGCGGGGTGTAATTAAGCCCCTGGCGCATTAGTACGTACCATGGTGTACGTGTGCAATGAGTAATAGATACTGAGGTGAGGAAACGAAAAAAATGAAGTAATGGGCTGACGCCATCATTTAATCACCGTTGTGATGTAATCAGTACGTCAAGGCGTACTTTGTACAAGTAATGCGATAAGCAAGTACGGCTATTGAAAACGCCGTAACCAAGGGCGAGCTGCATGCGGGTATGTAAAACGAGTATGGTAATCGTTTATTAGAAACCACCTGGGGGTTCCCTTGTACGCCAGAGCTCCTTGCCTCCTTGGTGTGTTCTGCAACAGGTCGTCTGTATAGCCCTTGAAAACAGAAGAAGACCTGTACAAAGAAAAAGCAGAAGCGTGCGAATCCCAGGGTCTATCAAGCCGTACTGTGGATTGCGAGCGAGTTGTGCCTCCGTCGTACTAATACCATTGCCTCATCTGGGCTGGGACGGAGGCCGAATTTGCTAGTTTGGCTCGTGACGAGCCGAGTTGTCCTGCTGCAGTGTAGTCCGGACCCTCTTAATGATGTCTAGGGGCTCGGCAACCGGATTATGGTGTTGCTTGAGAAGGCCACTCTGTACTTCTGCTACTAGGGCGGCGGTGCGCTCCTCTCTACGGAGGGAGCGTTCCGTGTTTCCATTTACTGTAATGACGCCACGTGGACCGGGCATCTTGAGCTTTAGATAAGCATAATGTGGCACCGTGTTGAATCTAGCGAATGCGGTTCGTCCGAGCAGCGCGTGATAGCCGCTGCGAATTGGGACGATATCGAAGATTAGTTCCTCGCTTCGGAAGTTATCCGGGGAACCGAATACTACCTCCAGTGTTATTGACCCCATACAACGGGCCTCTACGCCTGGTATGACTCCTTTAAAGGTAGTCTTCGTGGGCTTGACTCGTGAGGGGTCAATGCTCATTTTACGTACTGTATCCTGATAGAGCAGGTTGAGGCTGCTACCGCCGTCCATTAGGACTCGAGTCAGGTGGAATCCGTCGATGATTGGGTCGAGGACCAGTGCGGCTGAACCGCCATGCCGGATGCTAATTGGATGGTCTCGGCGGTCGAATGTGATCGGGAATGATGACCACAGATTAAATTTCGGGGCGGCGGGCTCTACCGCATAGACGTCCCTGAGTGCGCGCTTGCGCTCCCTTTTGGGAATATGTGTAGCGTATATCATGTTCACCATTTTGACTTGAGGGGGAAATTTCTTTTGCCCCCCAGTGTTCGGCTGCCGGGGCTCTTCGTCATCGTCCTCGCTCTGTGATTCCCCTTCTTTGTTTCTGCTATTTACCTTGCTGGCTTGTTTAAAGACCCGGCAGTCTCTGTTAGTATGGTTGGCCGGTTTGTCTGGGGTGCCGCGTATTTGGCAAGGACGATCGAGTATGCGGTCCAAGCTGGATGGTTTTCCGCTGCTAGGGCTTCTTTCGCTGGCCGGACTTTGAGCCACTAAATCTGGCATGAACTGTTGTGTCGTCGGTGTTATCGCCATTGCTTCGGCGTTTGTTTCTGTTGCGCCGGAGCTTGCCGGTGCTGTTTTTGGCCTCGGAGGGGCTTGTTTCGTTGGCCGTGCTTCTACTG
This sequence comes from Triticum aestivum, assembly GCF_018294505.1. Lineage (NCBI taxonomy): Eukaryota > Viridiplantae > Streptophyta > Magnoliopsida > Poales > Poaceae > Triticum > Triticum aestivum. The sequence continues at coordinate 83,370,608 of NC_057796.1, read as the reverse complement.
CGAGCCAGCCAACTATCTTCTCCCGTGCAAAAGCGGGTCATAAGTGCCGTGAGGGCTGTCATGGACCTCGGTTTTTCTTGTGTGAGGTGGCGGGCAAGCCATTCGTCCCGGATGCTATGCTTAAAGGCCGCTAGGGCTTCGGCATCCGGACAGTCGACGATCTGGTTCTTTTTGGTTAGGAACCTAGTCCAGAATTTTCTGGCTGATTCTCCGGGTTGTTGAACTATGTGGCTTAAGTCATCGGCGTCTGGTGGCCGGACATAAGTTCCTTGGAAGTTATCAAGGAAAGCCTCTTCCAAGTCCTCCCAACTGCCGATGGAGTTTTCAGGCAGGCTGTTAAGCCAGTGCCGAGCTGGCCCTTTGAGCTTTAGCGGGAGGTATTTAATGGCGCGGAGATCATCTCCTCGAGCCATATGGATATGGAGAATAAAGTCCTCGATCCATACTGCGGGATCGGTTGTGCCGTCATATGATTCGATATTGACGGGCTTGAACCCCTCGGGGAATTCATGATCCCGTACTTCATCTGTGAAGCAGAGAGGGTGTGCGGCACCTCTGTACCGGGCCGCATCGCGGTGTAGCTCTGATGGAGTCTGTCTGCGGCATTCGGCCCGGGTGTGGTTAGATTTATCACGTCCGAATAGGTAGCCGTCTTCGTGCCTCGAGGCACGTCCTCGCGATCCGTAGATCGATCTTGTGTGTCCTGCTCTACTGTCCAGGGTCTGCCGAAGGTCATAGGTGCGACCCCGAACTCTTTCGTCTTTATTTTTGCGGGGTGGTGGGGCAGGCTGCTGAGTTGCCGCTTTATCCCGACCGCGGGGTGGACGGTCGGCCACCCTGTCTCGACCACGCGGTAGTTGTTCCGCATTACGCGAGGGAGATATGTGTTCCGGTGCCTCCTCATCGAATTGAGGTAGCAGTCTGCGTTTCGGGTAGCTCTTGGTTGGGTGCTTGAGGCCGTATTCTTCGGCTGTCAGGACGTCGGTCCATCTGTCGATGAACAGGTCTTGTTCAGCTTGAAGCTGCTGCTGTTTCATTTTCAGGCTCATTGTAGTGGCTATGAGCTGAAGCTTAAAACGCTCCTGCTCCAGAGGGTCCTCCGGCACGATGAAGTCTTTGTTGCCGAGGCTTGTCTCCTCTTCGGAGGGTGGATGGTAACTATCGTCCTCCGAGTTATCTTCTATGGCCTGTTCATTAGGGTTGTCTTGCGTGTTGTCATGTTCTTCCTGTTCGGATGCAGCGCCGACAGGGTCTTCATTGTTTTCGGCGTCGCCCGGAGTACTATTTTCTTCGGTGCCAGTGTTGCCATCCTTTGAGCGACGAGGCTTAGAACGGCGTTTGGGGCGCCGGCGCTTGGACTGTGTCTCAGAGGGTTTGTTCTTATCCGGCTCTTCTTTGTCGTCGCCAGATCCTTTGGGTGTATCAACCATGTACATGTCGTACGAAGAGGTGGCTGTCCAATGTCCAGTGAATGGCGGGTCTTGGCCTTGCTCATTGTCGGCATCGTCGTCCATACTGGTGATGTCTTCGGAGCCATAGTCAAGCACACCGGTTAAGTCATCGACGGTGGCTATGAAGTGGGTGGCGGGTGGGAAGCAAAATTCCTCGTCGTCGGCCTCTAGCTCGAACCGAACATAGTTCGGCTGTGAGTCTTCCTCCAAGGACAAGTTCTTCAAAGAATTTAGTACATCACCCAAAGGCGAATGCTGGAAGATGTCTGCATCGCTAAATTCGAAAATCGATAACCGATCCAGCTCGGTGTCCACAGGCGCACTTGATCCAGAACGTGTAGCCGGAAACGAGTCCGGAGTTCCATTGACGCAAGCATTGCAGGATGTCGAGTCCATGTGCGGCTCCAACGCCGCAGACTTTATGGCCTCGGAGGGGATGATCTGCTTTGGTACTGAGGTCGTTGCAGCAACAGGATCCATCTCCTGGGTGTGCTCCGATGACAGATTTAAGTCATGTTCATTGGAGAGAAGGGGAGCGATCGCCGCGGTCTCAAATCCATCGAAGATCAAGTCTCCACGGATATCCGTGACGTAGTTCAACCTTCCAAATCTGACCTGATGGCCAGGGGCGTAGCTATCGACCTGCTCCAGATGGCCAAGTGAGTTGGCCCGCAGTACGAAGCCGCCGAACATAAAGATTTGTCCGGGGAGAAAAGTTTCTCCCTGAACGATGCCATTACCGACGATTGAAGGGGCCATCGAGCCTTATGTCGACGGCACAGTGGAACTCTCAATGAAGCACTAATGTCGGTGTCAAAACCGGCGGATCTCGTAGGGGGTCCCGAACTGTGCGTCTAGGCTCGATGGTAACAGGAGACGGGGGACACAATGTTTACCCAGGTTCGGGCCCTCTCTATGGAGGTAATGCCCTACTTCCTGCTTGATTGATCTTGATGAATATGAGTGTTACAAGAGTTGATCTACCACGAGATCGTAATGGCTAAACCCTAGAAGTCTAGCCTATGTGTATATGGTAACGAGTATATCTCCATTCGGACTATGCTCTCCGGTTTATATAGGCACCGAAGAGATCTAGGGTTACATGGGGTCGGTTACACAGGAGGAAATCTTCATAATCGGTCGCCTAGCTTGCCTTCCACGCCAAGTAGAGTCCAATCCGGACACGGGTATAGTCTTCGGCCTTCATGTCTTCACAGCCCATTAGTCCGGCCCGATGGATAACAGGCCGGACGCCCGAGGACCCCTTAGTCCAGGACTCCCTCAATCGCAACTGGCGTCGCTGAGAGGTAGCGGTCGACGGCAGCGTCCCATGCCGCTAAGGGGGGCGCACGCACGGGCACGGGCACGAGCGCGGCGGGTGCAGCCAAATGCACGGGGACCGGTGCCGCAGTGGGTGGAGGGGCGCGCACAGGCAGGGGCACGGGCGCGGCGGGTGCATCCAAACGCATGGGGGCCGGCGTCATGGTGGGTGGAGGGGCGCGCACGGGCACGGGCGCTGGCATGTACACGAGCTCGCGTGGGGTCCGCCGAGACCTCGCGGACGCCCGCGGCTTCCAGCTCTTCGATAGTGCTCGGCGACCAGCCCGTCAATGCTACGGGGATGGTCGGTGGCGCGGGCGCGAGGATGGGAGCTGGGACGGGAGCGGTGGCAGCAACCGTCGCGGCCAGCTCGTTCTGGGCCATGTCCATGAGGCCCCATTCCTCCTTATTTTCTGTCTCCTCCGGCTCGGAATCGACTTCACCAAACTTGAAGACTAGTGGCAGATGATCATTCTGCGCCATGGCGTTGGTGGAGGTCTGCGGGAGGGAGGGGAATGGGAGGCGAACAGTAAGGCCGCCCGTATTAAACAACGGCTCGGGCACCATTAATGGAGAGGAAGGCGAGCGGCCACGGAAGTCAAAGGTCTCGCTTCCCAGTGAGCCTCCCATTCAGTCAAGGTCAAGCAGCTGTCCGCACGGCACCTCCTATAGCCATTAAAATGAAGACACGTGGCGTCACGTGAATGGTTAATAGAACGCACACAATTTGAATTATACAACCGTTTGATATATTAAAGTGGCAACTATTTTTTCAAAATGCCTTTGTTGGCTGTTATTCGAGTGCGCCTTCTCTCAAAATGGACACGAAAAATACCACAACATGTCGGGTGCCATTCCATGATAGCATGCCAAGTTTCATGAATTTCAGACGAGTTTTAGATTTACTAGAATTTAAAAACAAAATATCTCAACGTTTTGCCGGCAATCAACGGTGCCCTGGTGTTTGAAATTCATTCTCCTTTCTTGCATGGGACCTAAGCATGCACCCAAGGACACAGATTTGATTTTTCAACCAATTTATATGCACTAGAGCATGTGCATGTAGTTCAAATTTGAATTATGCACATAAATGCATTGAAAACTCAGTTAATGCATAAAAATGTCCAAATGAACCCCGAAAAATCACAAAAAATGACACAACACTCCTGTTGTTCTATGTTGACACGAGAAAAATTTGAAAGCAATAAGAGGCAATGGATATCGTTTCATCCCCAAAGGCGGGACGTTCCCTATCGAAACCATCATGCTTGTTGTGAGAAGCTCTGGTCTGTGAAAAGCATATACCCAAACTTGCCCCAAATGGGACAATTTTTTTACCACGGCATGTTGATGCCGCTCCATGATAGCATGCCAAGTTTCATGAATTTCAGACGAGTTTTGGATTTACTAGAATTAAAAAACCAGGCATCTCAACATTTTGCCGACAATCAACGGTGCCCTGGTGTTTGAATTTCATTCCCATCTCTTGCATGGGACCTAGAAATTCACCCAAGGACACACATGTGATTTTTCAACCAACTTTAGTGCACTGGAGCATGTGCTTGTAGTTCAAATTTGAATTATGCACATAAAATGCATAGAAAACCCAGTTAATGAATAAAAAAGGCCAAACGAACCACAAAAATTCCAAGATTAAACACAACACTCCTGTTGATCTATGTTGACACTAGAATTTTTTTGGAAGCAATAAGAGGCAAGGGATATCGTTCCGTCCCCAAAGGTGGCATATTCCCTACCGAAACCATCACGCTTGTTGTGAGAAGCTTATACCCAAACCTGCCCCAAATGGGACAAAATTTTCACCACGGCATGTTGATGCCGCTCCATGATAGCATGCCAAGTTTCGTGAATTTCAGACGAGTTTTGGATTTACTAGAATTTAAAACCAGGTATCTCAACGTTTTGCCGGCAATCAACAGTGCCCTGGTGTTTGAAATTCATTCCCATCTCTTGCATGGGACCAAAGCATGCACCCAAGGACACACATGTGATTTTTCAACCAACTTTGGTGCACTGGAGCATGTGCTTGTAGTTCAAATTTGAATTATGCACATAAAATGCCTAGAAAACCCAGTTAATGCATAAAAATGTCCAAACGAACCCCGAAAAATCACAAAAATTGACACAACACTCCTGTTGTTCTATGTTGACACAAGAATTTTTTTGAATGCAATAGGAGGCAATGGATATCGTTTCGTCCCCAAAGGTGAGACGTTCCCTATCGAAACCATCATGCTTGTTGTGAGAAGCTCTTATCTATGAGAAGCATATACCCAAACCTGCCCCAAATGGGACAATTTTTTTACCACGGCATGTTGATGCCGCTCCATGATAGCATGCCAAGTTTCATGAATTTCAGACGAGTTTTGGATTTACTAGAATTTAAAAACCAGGCATCTCAACGTTTTGCCGGCAATCAACAGTGCCCTGGTGTTTGAATTTCATTCCCATTTCTTGCATGGGACCTAGAAATTCACCCAAGGACACACATGTGATTTTTCAACCAACTTTAGTGCACTATAGCATGTGCTTGTAGTTCAAATTTCAATTATGCACATAAAATGCCTAGAAAACCCAGTTAATGTATAAAAAAGGCCAAACAAACCTCGAAAAATTCCAAGATTAAACACAACACTCCTGTTGTTCTATGTTGACACTAGTAAATTTTTGAAAGCAATAAGAGGCAACGGTTATCGTTCCGTCCCCAAAGGTGGCACGTTCCCTACCAAAACCATCACGCTTGTTGTGAGAAGCTCTAGTTTGTGAGAAACTTATACCCAAACCTGCCCCAAATGGGTCAAAATTTTCACCGTGGCATGTTGATGCCGCTCCATGATAGCATGCCAAGTTTCATGAATTTCAGACGAGTTTTGGATTTACTAGAATTTAAAAACCAGGTATCTCAATGTTTTATCGGTAATCAACAGTGCCCTGGTGTTTGAAATTCATTCCCAACTCTTGCATGGGACCTTAGCATACACCCAAGGACACACATGTGATTTTTCAACCAACTTTGGTGCACTGGAGCATGTGCTTGTAGTTCAAATTTGAATTATGCACATAAGATGCCTAGAAAACCCAGCTAATGTATAAAAAAGGCCAAATGAACCCCGAAAAATTCATTCCCATTTCTTGCATGGGACCTAAGCATGCACTGAATGACACAGATTTGATTTTTCAACCAATTTATATGCACCGGAGCATGTGCATGTAGTTTAAGTTTGAATTATGCACCTGAAATGGCTAGAAAACCAGTTTAATGTATAAAATCTCCAAACGAACCCTGAATAATTCCAATTCTTTTACGACACACATATAGTTGCACGTTCACTGCAGATAAAAGGTCTAGCAATTCAAACAGCGTCCATTGCCGCTGTGACCCCATTATGTAATTCAAATCAAGTAGATCCCACACAGTTTATTATTACCAACCATGTGAGATGTAGTACAAAATATCTTGGAGCACCGTCGGTGTATAGTATGCCTATGGCTTATGCGAGAAGGTGCATCGGCTACAGTCCACAGCCGGCGTGTCAAGCACACTAGCTCGCTACCCAAAAACTCCCGCTCTGCTTCAGTCCTTGATTCAAATTTTTAGTAGCCCCGACACTTTACTCCCACCTCTGCATCCCTCGCAATCTCAAAATATCTGCTCGCCCTTTATCCAAATTTTTAGTAGCCCCGCCTTGTTACTCCTGCCTAGTTAAATTTTCAGTTGCCGCAGTATTTCCTCAAACACAACCTTGCGCCCCCCCCTCAAAACCATTGGTAGGTCGCCGCCATCGCCGGCGCCTCTATCCTCAACCTCTGCCTGTGTGCGGGGGAGCTAGAGGAGCCAATGGCCAAAAAGAGGTTTATTGCGGCCTTTTCGCCCGATGCCGGTGAGGGAGTCCTGGACTAAGGGGTCCTCGGGCGTCTGGCCTGTTAGCCATGGGCCGGACTGATGGGCTGTGAAGATACGAAGACCCAAGACTGCACCCATGTCCGGATGGTACTCTCCTTGGCATGGAAGGCAAGCTTGGCGACCGAATATGTAGATTCCTTTCTTTGTAACCGACCTTGTGTAACCCTAGATCCTCCCGGTGTCTATATAAACCGGAGGACTTAGTCCGGAGGGGGAGATACTCATGACCATAGTCATACAGGATAGGCTTTTAGGGTTTAGCCATTCCGATCTCGTGGTAGATCAACTCTTGTAATACTCATATTCATCAAGATCAATCAAGCAGGAAGTAGGGTATTACCTCCATAGAGAGGGCCCGAACCTGGGTAAACATCGTGTCCCTTGTCTCCTGTTACCATCGACCTTAGACGCATAGTTCGGGACCCCCTACCCGAGATCCGCCGGTTTTGACACCGACATTGGTGCTTTCATTGAGAGTTCCATTATGCCATCCCCAAAAGGTTTGATGGCCCCTTCAATCGTCAACAACAATGCTGTCCAGGGGGAAACCTTCCTTCCCGGACAGATCTTCGTGTTCAGCGGCTTCGCATTGCGGGCCAACTCGCTTGGCCACCTGGAGCAGATTGATAGCTACGCCCCTGGCCATGAAGTCAGATTTGGGAGCTTGAACTACGTCGCGGACATCCGCGGAGATTTGATCTTCGCTGGATTCGAAACCGCGGCAACCGCTCCTGGTCACCTTGATGAACATGACCTAAATCTGTCGTCAAACCGCACCCAGGAGATGGCTCCTGTAACAGCTCCGGCCTTAGATCCGGAGCAGACCGCACCCACCGAGGATGGGAGGTTCAACCCCACCATGGAGGCCGCAGATTCCACGGCGTTGGATCCGAACATAGACCTAAAGTCACACGGCGTCTTTGTCATCGGAACTCCGGACTCGTCTCTGGTCATAAATTCCGAGCCATGTGCATCCGCGGACGCCGAACTTGATCACTTATCGATCTTGGAGTTTAGCGCCACAGACATCTTCCAACACTCACCCTTCAGCGATGTGCTAAACTCATTGAAGAATCTGTCCCTGGCGGGGGACTCACAGCCGAATTATGTCCGCTTTGAACTGGAGGTTGTTGATAGGGGAGAATTCCGCTTCCCACCCGCCACCCACTTCATAGCAACTATCGAGGACTTAACCGACATGCTTGACTACGGCTCCGAAGACACCGTCAGTACGGACGACGATGCCGACAAGGAGCAATGCCAAAACATGCCATTCACTGGACGATGGACGGCCACTTCTTCCTACGACGTATACATGGCGGACACGCTTGAAAAAACTAACAACGATGACAAAGAGGATCTAGTCGAGGATAAACCTCCTGAGAGACAGCCCAAGCGCCAGCTTCCTCGACGCCGCCCTAAGTCACGTCGTTCCAAAGACTGCAATACGGGCACCGGAAAAAATAATACTCCGAACGATGCCGAAAACAATGAAGACCCCGTCAGGGTAACCTCCGAACAGGAGGAACGGGAAAATGGGCAAGTTAGCCCTGATGAACATGCCATAAATGGAGACTCAGAGGACAGTAATTATCTTCTGCTCTCCGAGGAAGAGGAGAGCCTCGGCAACGAGGATTTCATCGTGCCTGAGGAACCTCTCGAGTAGGAGCGCTTCAAACGCTGGCTAATAGCCACTGCAAGGAGCCTGAAAAAGAAGCAGCTACAGCTTCAAGCGGACCAAGATCTGCTCAATGATAGATGGACCGAAGTCCTGGCCGCCGAAGAACACGGCCTTAGTGGCCCAGCCAAAAGTTACCCGAAGCGTAGATTAATACCTCAGTTCGATGACGAGGCGCTGGAGCCCGTACCATCATCACACAATGCGGCAGGCCGACCACAACTCGGTCCGGATAAAGCGGCAACTCAAGCCGAACACCAGACCGTCCCACCTCGCCATAAGGGCAAGAATAAAACAGCTCGGGGTTGTACATACGACCTTTGACAGGACTTGGACAGTAGAGCAGGACACACAAGATCGATCTACGGATCACGAGGACATGCCTCGACATGCGAAGACGGCTACCTATTCGGACGTGACAAACCTAGCCACGCCTGGGCCGAAAACCGAAAATTGACTCCATTGGAGGTACCTCGCAGTGTGGTCCAACATAGAGGCGCCGCACACCCTCTTTGCTTCACAGACGAAGTAATGGAGCATGAATTCCTAGATGGGTTCAAACCCATGAATATCGAATCATACGATGGAACAATGGATCCCGCGGTATGGATCGAGGACTTCCTCTTCCATATCCACATGGCCCGTGGAGATGACCTTCGTGCCATCAAATACCTACCACTAAAACTCAAAGGACCAGCTCGGTACTGGTTAAACAGTCTGCCGGAAAATTCTATTGGCAGCTGGGAAGATTTGGAAGACGCCTTTCGCGACAACTTCCAAGGAACATATGTCCGGCCACCGGATGCCAATGACTTAAGTCACATTGTCCAGCAGCCCGGAGAGTCAGCCAGGAAGCTCTGGACTAGGTTCTTAGTAAAAAAGAACCAAATCGTCGACTGTCCGGACGCGGAAGCCCTTGCGGCCTTCAAACACAGCGTCCGGGATGAATGGCTTGCACACTACCTCGGTCAAGAAGGACCTAAATCCATGACAGCCCTTACCGCTCTAATGACCCGCTTTTGCGCGGGAGAAGACAACTGGCTCGCTCGTAGAAGCAACAACACCAGCGACTCGGGCACTTCCGAAATCCGAGACGGCAATGGCAAGCCACGACGAAGCAAACACAACAGTCGCAATGATAATGAAAGATCAAGCGACACAGCGGTCAACGCCGGATTCAGCAGTCCCAAACCCGGTCAACGGAAAAAGCCATTCAAGGCGAACAGAGAAGGACCATCCAACCTAGACAGGATATTGGACCGACCCTGCCAGATTCACGGCCACCCCGATAAACCAGCTAATCATACCAACAAAAGTTGTTGGGTCTTCAAGCAGGCCGGCAAGCTCAACGCCGAACACAAGGGGAGGAGGCCGCCAGGCGATAGGGACGAAGAAGAGATTCACCAACCAAATACAAGGGGACAGAAGCAATCTCCCCCCGAGGACCGACCAATCTCGGAGCGGAAATAGCAGTTCGGCTTCCGCCGCCCACCTCATATACCCGCGAAATTTGTATCGCGCATACATCACTACACACTTAAGATACCATGGGCATCGGCGGAAGCACAATACGGACAAGCCTGCAAGCATCCCCGTAACTTTTTTATCTACATTACTCTTTCTTTTTTCATTATATCTTAAACATAGGTGACGCAAAGGACAAATATCTAGCTGACTCCATCGAAGTTCGGACCCATACACTCGCCTAAGGGGGCTACTTCTGTCAAGGATTCCCCTCGCCGAGGACAGGCGGCGCAGACGTGCAACAAGAGGTCCAAAATACCTTTTTTGTAGACCGTACTCTTTATTTTGAGCCTGTAATATGCCTTTTTTCTCCGCCTCCGACCCCGGGCATGTCTAATAGCTGGGGTTGTGGTCTTTCTACTTGTAAAGCAACCATTGGCATATCACTCAGGTCCCAGTAAGCATAATCCGCATTAATCATTCGTTTCTTTTTCATAAATGAATTTGGCCCCTATAGCTGTTTCACAGACATAGCTCGGCATAACCTGCCAGGGGCTCGGTATGGGAACAAATGAGTTGCCAACAAAGTCCGATGAGCTTTATAGCGTACTTCAGCGTCGTGAGTTTGGCCTTATATGCATCAGCTCCGAATCATGTCTTGGGTCAATGGTTGGGTTGCCCGGCTCCTGTGCTTGCTACCTTACGTTCTGCTCTATCGGCTAGGGTAGTAAAGGGAGAACTACTACGATTGTGCTTCCGGTTCATCTGGTCAAGCACCTCAGTAGAGAAAGCCGAAAACTGACTGTCATGATGCGGTGAGAGCTGGTCAACCACTCGGTGACTTATCGGAATCTGTCGCGATTCCCTCCGTATCACACGAAGGACCTTTTTTCAAGTCATATATGTAACGCACCATATTGGAATAAGCTGTACACATACTAGGGGCTATATTGTAGCCCCCCTATAAAACTCCTATGGCTAAGTGAAAGTGTTAACGCCCTATAGTCTGATTTCCTAGTTCGCCGCATTATCACCTCCTTCATGGACCAAGACGCTGGGTCAAGAGTGATCAAATGCTTTTCCGAACACCCCGTACTTCCTACGAGGGGGCTGAAGCCGATGACTAGAAAAGTTTCAGATTACATAAAACGGCCGCACAGGAGGAACACAAGCTTTCAAGCAAAACATAAAAATAAATTAACTATAAATTTGTCTTTTACAATTCCCATACACCTCCCTCGAATATTATGTCATTCGAGCGTTGACCCTCTACCAAGCGGGCGGCCTCTAAGACGTCTTCAAAATAAAGCTCTGGTGCGTGACGGTCCTTGCCCTTGGGTGGACTCTTCCCCGCAACATCGATGGCCTTCATCTTCCCCCAAAATGTCTTGACACGGGAAAGGCCATCCGTGCACCCTCAGTGCACGCCGATTGCTTCACAGCGTCGATACGTGGCACCGCATCAACGAGCCGCTGCACCAAGCCGAAGTAGCTATTCGGAACAGGCTCAGTCGGCCACAGCCGGATTATGACATTCTTCATGGCAGCGCCGGATATCCTATGAAGCTCGGCCCATTGAGACATCTGTTCATTCAGCAACAGAGGGCGCTTTGACGCGCCAAATTGTGACCAGAAAAGCTTCTCCGTTGCATACCCCTCTCGTGCTTGGTAAAACTGCGCCGCATCGGAAGAACTCTTTGGCAAGTCTACAAACTCATTCGGAGAACTCCACACTTGGTTAAGCTGGGCATAGTTCGGATCACCGAACTTAGCCTGTAGCAAAAAGGGCATACCGGCCGCAATCTCCCCAGCTTGCCGGATCTCCTCACAGGCTGCTCTGGATTCAGCCCGCGCTTCTCTCGCCTCTTGTAAGTCCTTGTCAAGTTTAGCCGTTTTGGTTTCATTGTCCTTTTTAAGAAGTTCACAGCGGCCAGTAGCATTTTTTAGTTCGAGCGCCATCATGGATATCTTCTCCTCGTCTTGGCGCCGAGCAGCTTGTTCGGCCTTTAACTCAGTCGACGCCTTTTCGGCAGCCGCATTACTAAACCGGGCCTGCTCCTTGGCCCGGTCCAGCTCCGCCCGAAGAATCTCAACAGCGCCAGCACCATCTGCAGCCATGCATATCCCAGCATATAACTTTCAGCGTCATGCTTATACTACAAAAATGTATGTGAAAGGACTGCTCCGAATACATACCTTGCGACTCGTCAAGACGCATATTGATGAATGCAATGTCATCCCCTGCCACATCAAGCTTCCGCTACAGCTCGGCAATATCCGTAGTCTGGGAAGTAGCCAGGGGGCAAGCAGCCCGTGTTCCAGTTAATCAGATTAGTCCTTGAATATTTCTTCTTGATCCTCCGTTCGCCTCCCATGGGAAGCCAACCCGAGTCTCAGGGGCTACTACCTATACACAGGTGCATCTTTGCAAATAAAATATAGTTAAAAAACATTACATCACAAACCTCGAAGCCTCTTAGCAAGCTCATGAAGGCTTCATTCAATCCGCTCTTTGCGGACAGAATCTTCTCAACCACTGTACCCATCAAGGTACGCTGTTCCCCCGAGACAGATGCTTTTCGCAGCATATCCCCCAATATATCCGGCGCCGTCGGGTCTCCGGGAGCCGCTGTAGGAGCACGACCATCCTTTGGAGGAACCTGTTCACCCATCTCCAGAACCATCGTTGGCTGAAAACCGGATAGTCCGGGGCCTTCATTGTTGGCCCCCGAATCCTAGATGATCGGAGGTCCACCTTCGGGTACTGCCTCTTTCATCCCCTGCACCGCTTGTTGATCAAGAAAAACCCTCCGAGATGACACTTCGGAGTCGTCCGCCTTATTGGGCGAGGAGGTCAGGGGAGGCGTCTCGCTTTCCATCATCTCGGGGAGGAGATCTCCCGAAGAAGATGATTGCCCAGAAAAACTCTGTGCCGAACTATAAAAATACACAGGCACGTTACATGTCTCTTTGGTGACAGGAAAGGAGCGGGATGCTATCAAAGCACCCCGGATTCACTTACGATTTGGTTGAGGGATTGTCCTCACGACGAACCTGTTCAACGGCGTCGCCTTCTAATCCCGAGCCGCTCGACGGTGGCATCTTGCCCCTCTTAGGAGACCGCCCCTCCCAACCTTCGGAGGCGGCCCTTTTCTTCCTGAATGGAGAAGGGATGCTGGCTTCTCTTTCGCCTTTCTCTTCGGGCGAGGAAATGTCAATTTCTCCGGACTTAGTATCCAATTTACCTCCGGAACGAAGGTCACCCCGGGTCTTCTCACTCTCCACCTCGCCCTCCCCTACCGGCGCCTGGTACGGTGCCGGTGCCAGCATCCTTGTTAACACGGGGTCCGCTGAGTCTTCGGGAAGAGGGGCCGGACACCTAATCCGTTTCGCTTTCTTTATCCAGCCCTTGAAAAAGATGGTTTGCTCAGTGTCTTACCACAGGATATCTGATTATGAGGTGTTCGGCGGACGAGTACTTACCGGGGTATCCGGATGGTTATAGTCTAGGCCGGTATCTTCAGTGGTATCCGGCCATTGTTTTTGTTTCCCGAAAAATAATTTCCACATTCCTTCGTGCGTAATGCCGAAGAAGTGCTGAAGAGTCCGTGGCCCTTCTGGGTTAAACTCCCACATGCGGAGAGGCCGTCGCTGGCACGGCAGGGTCCGACGGACTAGCATTACCTGAATAATGTTGACAAGATCGATATCTTTCTCAATGAGGCTGCGGATGCGACTTTGCAGAGTCCACACCTCGTCAACTGATCCCCAGTCCAGCCCCTTATTGATCCATGATGCAAGCTGAGTTGGGGGGCTGGATCGAAACGCAGGCGCAGCTGCCCACTTGGAACCGTGGGGCTCGGTGATATAGAACCACTCCTGCTGCCATAAGTCGGAAGATTCTTTGAAAGATCCTTTTAGCCAAATAGCGCTGGTAAGCTTGCTCACTGAGGCACCACCACACTCCGCCTGCTCCCCCTCTATCATTTGGGGTTTCACATTGAAGGTCTTGAGCCACAAGCCAAAGTGTGGAGGAGTTCGGAGGAAGGCTTCGCACGTGACGATAAACGCCGAGATAAGAAGAACAGAGTTTGGGGCGAGATCGTGAAAACCTAGACCATAATAGAACATGAGCCGCCGAACGAAGGGATTGAGGGCGAACCCTAACCCTTGGAGGAAGTGGGAAACGAACACGACCCTTTCGCCGGATCTAGGGGTAGGGATAACCTGCCCCTTCGCGGGAAGCCGATGGAGGATTTATGCTGTTAGATATCTTGCCGCCCGAAGCTTCGCGATATCCTCCTCTGTGACAGAAGAAGCCACCCACCGGCCTTGACGGCTGGATCCGGACATGACTGAGGCTTACGGAGGGTGAAACCTGGGTGTTGGAACTCAAGGTAGTAAGAGTCGAGGAAGAAGCAAGCGTGGAGAGGAAAGGCGGGTATGTGCCCCTTTATAAAGGCCGAGAATATCGAACGCCTCTTCCCGGGCCTTAAAATTTGCCTATTCCCAAGGAGTTGTACCCTGAGGACGGTTGGGTTACCCACATCTGTGTCGATAAAAGATTCCCTTAATAAGGGGACACGATCTCTGCTTGGATAAGACGTGCCAATGACAACCGCATCTTGGAACGTGGCGCTGCAGCCGAAACAACGGTTTGAAATAATGACCGGACTGACATGATGTCATGTTGTAAAAAGTTGTCAGAGGATTGAACTTATAAATTATTATGCCCTCTATGGAAGTATATGCTACTCATGTTGCAGAGCCGAACTCGATCGTCCGGAGACCGTTGTGAAGTATCCGGAAAGAAGGGAACCCGCCTTGCAATGCCGAAGACGAATCTGCGCGCCGGACTCCTCGTCATTGAAGCCAGGTTCAGGGGCTACTGAGGGAGTCCTGGACTAAGGGGTCCTCGGGCGTCCGGCCTGTTAGCCATGGGCCGGACTGATGGGCTGTGAAGATACGAAGCTCGAAGACTGCACCCGTGTCCGGATGGGACTCTCCTTGGCGTGGAAGGCAAGCTTGGCGACCGAATATGTAGATTCCTTTCTTTGTAACCGACCTTGTGTAACCCTAGATCCTCCCGGTGTCTATATAAACTGGAGGACTTAGTCCGGAGGGGGAGATACTCATGACCATAGTCATACATGCTAGGCTTTTAGGGTTTAGCCATTACGATCTCGTGGTAGATCAACTCTTGTAATACTCATATTCATCAAGATCAGTCAAGCAGGAAGTAGGGTATTACCTCCATAGAGAGGGCCCGAACCTGGGTAGACATCGTGTCCCTTGTCTCCTGTTACCATCGACCTTAGACGCACAGTTCGGGACCCCCTACTCGAGATCCGCCGGTTTTGACACCGACAGCCGGTGAGGTGGCCGCCGAGGTGTCCCCGTCGTCCTTCGCGGGCCCGATCCGCCGTCGCCGGTCCCCCGATCCGCTCGCCGCCGCACCCCTACGCCGGTTCGAGGACTTCCCCGTCCTCCCTCGGACTCGGCAGCCGATGAGGTCTTACCTCGGGGTCCGGCAGCGGCGGTGGGGGACGTGGGTCGCCGAGATTACAGACCGAGAGACCCACACCCACCGGTGGCTCGGTAGCTTCCACACGGCAGAGCTCGCAGCCATGGAGTACGGCCGCTGGCAGGTCCGCTACCACGACGCGGCGGCTAGGCTCAATTTCCCCTTCGGCACATGTCCGGTTGACCTCGTTCCGCCGGAACCAGGGGTGGTGAGCTCAGCTATGGCGCGGGAGGACCGCGAGGCGTGGGAGCGCATCAAGGCCGAGGCCGCCGACGAGGCCTACGTGCAAGAGCTCCGCCAGCAGCACCCGGAGCTCATGGAGGCGGAGCGGGCGATCTTTGCCGGCACGGAGGGCGGCGAGGTTATCGCGCTCTCCTCCGATGACGAGGTCGCAGGTGGCGAGGTTATCGCGCTCTCCTCCGATGACGAGGTCGAAGGCGGCGGCGACGACGGCGCGGAGGGCGTCGAGGTGGGCCCCGAGGATGAGGAGATCGATGCCGATGAGTGGAGGAGTTCCTTCCCCAACGACCCCGACGATGGTACCGGCCCGGACCCGGCTCGCGACACACCGTACATGACGAGGAAGGATTGGCTCGACCTCTACTTTGACCAAAAGTAGTTTAGCTTAGTTTAAATTTATGTTTTATGTTCGGTTATGCAAAACTATGTTTATGTTTGAATGCATGCTACTTTCGGTTGAACCTGCTTTGAACTTGATCAAATTGATGTTTACAACCTTAAGTTTAGGGGATCGAGTAGAAAAGGCCAAAAATTTCTGGAGTATATTATATATCCACTAAAGGTTTTAGTCCTTTAACTTTTTAAGGATCGCCTAGAGATGTCCTTATGACTTGTTTATTTCAGTTCTTCACAATGTGATGCTCTATATGTGCAATTATTTGCCGTGTAGTTCAATTTCATCAATAACAGTTTCAAGAATACCACTACGAATTACGATATTTGGTTGCTATTAAGGATATTGTAGTTAACATGCCTTTTCGTTTTTGAATTGTCGTTTAGGAACATGCATTGTACTGAATGACTAAATATGCAATCCCAGGCTACATAGCAACAAGGAAGAGTGTTACCTTAATGTTCTGATGATGTCTAGATATACATGTAATAAAATATTATATAATGGGATGGAGGGAGTGTTGTACTACATCATTTTTCAATTGTTGTTTAGCTTCTAACATTAACTTGGTGCTTTTAGGTACATATATCATTGCCAAAGATCCACACTTCGACCCTTTCTGCGTATGGGGCAATGAGATATTCATGAACCGGCATCAAGTGAGGAAACTGATAAAGATTGTTATTAAAATGGGTCAAAAGATGTCAATCGAACTATTTGTTTACACTTTATGCGAGACAGCAGTGAACTGCAGGATGGTAAGTAAGAACCTTGTAGCCTTCTTTTTAATGCTCGTAATGAGTTGTGTTAGATGACAATATCTGAATCTTTTTTCTTTTGCAGTGGATCCTGAATCAGTTTACTCAAGATTACCTCTCAAAATACATGATTGGCGGCCGGCCATCACAAGGGGTTAGACTAGAGTACTGCATGCCTTCTGCATCCAGGAGAGCACAATAGGGCCATTCCACTTCACCTTGTTCAGCAACCGGAATGTATGTCGCCTCTTTCTTTACCATTTGTAATAGTACAATTATAGAACCCTGGTTCATCATTCTTTATTTGGTGCTTATGTAATTCTTAAACATATGTACCTATGAATCGAATAATGCATTGGTTGTTTGAACCTAATGGATATGAATAAAGCTATAGCCTACTTTCAAGTTTAAATTAGGTACAATTTTAAATAGCAGCAATTAAATTAGGGCGAAATTACCTTGTGTAGGTCATTACGGCACACACGACTGGTAAAACACAAACGTTTGCGATATACACCACAATCCAAGACGGTTCACAGAGAGGAAACATGTGCAAGCATGCACACAGTTGCCGTTTGCAAAGCGTGTGTGATGTCAGACACTATCACATATGGTGCGGGAAAACTAAATGTGTGTGATTGTCTACCTATCGTACACGGTTTATAATCCTGAACTGTTTGTGATGTGCCAGGCATCATAAAACTCCCATGCCTGGAATCTTCCTGGAAAGCTCCCGTGCCTGGAATCTGCCTGGTTTTAGGTAAAACCACAAAACTCCGACTGCGATGGCAATGCGAGCACAAACGAGTAGCAAGGATGAAGCGTTTGGGATATTCAAGATATCGGAAACGGTTATATAGGGACAACTGTATGCATAAAGGCTCCCTATCCCCGACGGTTTCTAGGTCGTGTGGGAAGGCCCCTCTATCCCCCACACTCACTTGGCAACGGTTCAAAATGCCGTCGCGGAAAGGGGTTAAAAACCGTTTGTATAGCATGACGCGCACCAGTGACTCCCATACGCCATAACCCACTTATCCGCATTTAGGCTGCTGTCACCCCTGCAACACTGACAATAAGAAAACCATAAACATATTGCAACACCCTACAGCAGGGGCCCCTTCATTTGCGTGACACGGAGGGCACCGTAGGACAGCACCATAAATTAAATATACAATCATACCAACCAAGATCATGATTAACCCACAGGACAAAACAGATCTACTCAAACATCATAGGATAGCCAAATATCATTGGGAAATAATATATGGAGTTGAGCACCATGTTTAAGTAGAGATTACAGCGGGGAGAAGAGGTGTTACACCGCTGCATAGAGGGGGAGAAAGTTCGTGTTGACGGTAGCAAGATTGTTGATAGAGATTGCCGCCACGATCCTTGCCCCGACGGCACTCCAGCGCCACCGGGGGAGAGGGGGAGAGAACCCCCCTCCTTCTTCTTCTTCCTTGGCCTCCCCCCTAGATGGGAGGAGAGTTCCCCCTTTGGTCCATGGTCTCCATGGAGGCGGAGGGGTGGAAGCCCCTTTGAGATTGGATCTCCCTCTCTGTTCTCTTCTGTTTCGCGCTCCCAGATCTGGCCGAAAACCGTTTCTTATATTCTGGGAGATCTGTAACTCCGATTGCGCTAATATTTTAACACGATTTTTTCCGTATATAAGCTTCCTTGTGCCCGAAGTAGAACTCCAACCGATGTTCGAGGAGGGCGCAACCCACCACCACGCGCCAGGGGCCTGGGCGCGCCCTGGTGTCTTGTGGTCTTTGTGGGCCTCCGTTTGCATTGATTCCACCTCCCAAAAATCACATATATTCCAAAATAATTCTCCGTAAAATTTTATTGCATTTGGACTTCGTTTGATATGGATATTCTGCAAAACAGAAACATGCAAAAAAATAGGAACTGGAACTGGGCACTGGATCAATAGGTTAGTCCAATAAATCATATAAAATGTTGCCAAAAGTATGTAAAAGTTGTATAATATTTGCATGGAACAATCAAAAATTATAGATATGACGGAGACATATCAGAGGTCTATTCCTACATGAATAGATCTTGTCTACATCATGTCATCATTCTTATTGCATTACTCTGTTTCTCCATGAACTCAATACACTAGATGCACGCTGGATAGCGGTCGATGTATGGAGTAATAGTAGTAGATGCATAATCGTTTTGGTCACTAATCTTGGATGTGATACCTATACATTGATCATTGCCTTGGATATCGTCATAATTATTTGTTCTTCTATCAGTTGCCCAACAGTAATTTGTTTACCCACCGCATGCTATTTTCTTGAGAGAAGCCACTAGTGAAATCTACGGCCCCTGGGTCTATCTTTTATCATATTTCTTTCCGATCTATCTTTTACCGTATTTGTTTTCAGATCTATTATTCCAAAAACCCAAAAATACCTTGCTACACTTTTTATTTGCATCTTTTATTTCGTGTTTTATTCAGAACTATTTATCCAAACTCATACCATTTAATCTATGTTTTACCGAGGAGGGATTGACAACCCCTCTTACGCGCTCGGTTGCGAGGTTTTGTTCTTTGTGTGCAGGTACCGTTTACATAGTGTTTCTTGGTTCTCCTACTGGGTCTATAATCCTGGTTTCATAAATGAGGGAAATACTTGTCGTAGCTGTGTTGCATTATCCCTTCCACCATGGGGGAAATACCAATGCGGTTTAAACCACGTCAAAGGAAATTTCTAGCGCCGTTGCTGGGGAGACATCATCAACATCTATCAGGTTCCTAATCACAAATCTCATCTCCTTGAAATTTACATTATTTGCCATTTGCCTCTCGTTTTTATCTCCTCCACTTCTAAAATGTTTTTGCAAAAAGCCAAAAAATATTTGCCCTTTTATTTGCCTTCTTTCCGTTCGCCTTTTTCTCGTCAGATCTCTTGTTTGCTTGCAATCTTGTTTGCGTAGTCACAATGTCTCAAGAAAACACCAAGTTGTGTGATTTTTCCAATACCAATAATAATGATTTTCTTAGTACTCTGATTGCTCCTCCCGCCACTAGTGCGGAGTCTTGTGATATTAATGTTGCTTTGTTAAATCTTGTTATGAAAGATCAATTTTCCGGTACTCCTAATGAGGATGCCGAGTCCCATCTAAACACATTCGTAGAATTGTGTGATATTCAAAAGAAACAAGATGCGGACAATGATATTGTGAAGTTGAAATTATTTCCTTTCTCTTTGCAGGATCGTGCAAAATTTTGGTTTTCTGCAGACTAAGGCATAGCCTAGTGGTGGGGAGGGGTTGATGCCTTCCCACCCACCCAGGTTCAAGGCATGGTACTTACAATTTGGATTTGTTGCACCAATTATGCTGTAAGGGGTTCCCTTACAGTCTTTCTATAAAAAAATTGGTTTTCTTCTTTGCCTCGCAATAGTATCGATTCTTGGGATAAGTGCAAGGATGATTTTATTAGTAAGTATTTTCCGCCCGCGAAAATTATTTCCCTTAGAACTCAAATCATGAATTTTAAGCAACTTGAGCATGAACATGTTGCACAATCTTGGGAAAGGATGAAGTTGATGCTAAGAAATTGTCCTACTCATGGTTTAAACTTTGGATCATCATACAAAAAAATTATGCGGGTTTGAATTTTGTTTCTAGAAATCTTTTAGATTCCGCCGCGGGTGGTACTTTTATGGAGATTACTTTGGGTGAAGCTACTAAGTTTCTAGATAATATCATGTCAAATTATTCACAATGGCATACCAAAAGAGCACCTACTAGTAAAAAGGTTAATTCGGTTGAAGAAATTAGTACTTTGAGTGAAAAAGTTGATGCTCTTATGAAATTGGTTGCTAGTAAGAATGCTCCTATTGATCATAATGATGTGCCTTTGTCTACTTTGATTGAGCAAAATAGTGATCCCATAGATGTGAATTTTGTCTCGCGAAACAATTTTAATAACAATGCTTATAGAGGAAATTTTAATCCTAGGCCTTTTCCTCGAATTTCCTCTAATAATCATGGTAATTCCTATGGTAATTCTTCTTACAATAATAATAGGAACCCCTATGATCTTGAGAGTAATATTAAAGAATTTATCAATGCTCAAAAAGTTTTTATACTACGATAGAAGAAAAGTTGAATAAGATTGATATGTCTAGAAGCATTGATAGAATTTCTCATGATGTAGAAAATCTCAAGATTAAATTTTTTCCACCTATAAGGTTGATGTCAATGAGTCAATTAAAGCTTTATATGTTTCTATGGATGAAAGTAAGAAAAGAACCGCTATGCTTAGAGCTAAAAGAGAATTTTTAGAAAGAGCGTTTTCTATCGATTGCTTTCATAAAAATGATGAAGATCTTAAAGTGATTGGTGTTTCTTCTGGTGATACATTGTTTAGTGAAATTAAAATTGATGATAAAGGGACTGAAGAAGAATCAACTTTATCTAGAGGGCGTCCCCATGATTCGGAGGGTGAAAATCTTGATGAAAAAATTGATAAAAGTGGGTTTGGAGAGGTCAACTAGTGATGTGCCCACTCTTTTGGATTACAAAGACTTTAATTATGATAGGTGCTCTTTGATTGAGTATATTTATTTGTTGCAATCCATGATAAATTCACCCCATGCTTATGAACAAAATAAAGCTTTTACTAAACATGTTGTTGATGCCATGATGAAAGCTTTAGAAGAAAAATTGGAACTAGAGATTTCAATTCCTAGAAAATTACATGATGAATGGGAACCTAGCATTAAAGCCAAGATAAAAAAAATTATGAGTGCCTTGCTTTATGTGATTTGGGTGCTAGTGTTTCCACAATTCTGAAATCTCTATGTGATGTGCTTGGTCTTACCAATATTGAAGAATGTTCTCTTAATTTGCACTTGGCGGATGCCACTATTAAAAAGCCTTTGGGAAGAATTAATGATGTTCTTATCCTTGCCAATAGGAACTATGTACCCATAGATTTTATTGTTCTTGATATTGATTGCAATCTGTCTTGTCCCATCATACTTGGTAGACCATTTTTATGAACTATAGGTGTTGTGATTAATATGAAAGAAGGAAATATTAAATTCCAATTTCCACCAAGAAAGGGTATATAACACTTACCTAGAACAAGAATTAAGCCACCATATGAATCAATCATGAGGGCATCCTATGGGTCAAAAACTAAAGATGACAATACTTGAATCTATACATTATGCGGTAGCGCTTGTTGGGAGGCAACCCAATGAATAAAATTTATTTTTGCCTTTTTCTTACTGTTCTTGAGTGTTTGCACAATTATTCTACTGTTATGATTGTTTTTTATGTTTTAATTATTATTTGTGCCAAGTAAAGCCTTTGGGATCATGTTTGGTGATAACATGATTTGATCTTGTTGGAAAACAGAAACTTTTGCGTCCAGTAGCAGAATTTTTAAAAATCACAGAAGCAACAAAAGTGTCTGCATTTTTTACACAATATTTATATACAAATTGCCTACGTTTTCCTAATTTTTCAGAATTGTTTGAGTTACAGAAGTATGGTAAATTTTCAAATTACTACAGACTGTTCTATTTTTGAGAGATTCTGTTTTCGTTGCATTGTGTGCTTATTTTGATGAATCTATGGTTTTATTGGAGGGTATAAGCCATGGTAAAGTTGGAATACAGTAGATATAATGCAATAATAAAATATGAATGGGTTTGCAACAGTACTAAAGTAGTGATTTGTTTAATTATACTAACGGATCTCATGAAGGTTTTGTTGAGTTTTGTGTGATTGAAGTTTTCAAGTTATGGGTGAGATCACGATGGATGAAGGAATAAGGAGTGTCAAGAGCCTAAGCTTGGGGATGCGCCATGGCACCTCAAGGTAATATTCAAGGATAACCAAGCAACTAAGCTTGGGGATGCCTCGGAAGCATCCCCTCTTTCTTCTAACGACCATCGGTTATTTTACTTGGAGCTATATTTTTATTCGTCACATATCATGAGTTTTGCTTGGAGCGACTTGTACTATATGAGTATTTGCTTATTTTTATTTTTAGTTTGTCACAATTATCCTTGCTGGACACACCTATTTGAGAGATCCAAAATTATGCTATGATTTGTTAGAATTGCTCTATATGCTTCACTTAAATAGCTATGGAATTGCTCTAGTGCTTCACTTATATCATTTTGAGCACGATGTGCTTTATTATTTTTGAAGAAACACTCTCATGCTTCACTTAGATTTGTTTGAGAGTTAGTAAATTTTTGTATAAATTCTCTCATGCTTCACTTATATTATTTTGAGAGATGGAATTTTTATGCTCATGTTCTTCACTTAAATTTATTTGAGCTTGTCAAAAGCAATTGCAACATATGAAACTAGTCCCAAAGTGATAGATATTCAAGAGGGATATAATAAAACTTTCATGAAGATCATTGGACAAAATAAACCTGATTCCTTGTAATAGTTTTGAGACATGATGATAGTAATATGTGAGTCATGTTGGTGAGTAATTATGCTTTATTAAGAATATTGATGTTAAGGTTTGTGATTCCCTATGCAAGCATGAAATTCAATAGTTATGCAATGAAATTACATCCTACTTGTGGTGCATTATTCGGTGTTAGTTATGCTTAATGCTCGTTTATGAGAATTTTCGTTTCTTGGTTGGTTGCTTCTCAATCTATTTGCTAGCCTCCACTTTGAAGGAAATATGCCCTAGAGGCAATAATAAAGTTGTTATTTATATTTCCTTATATCATGATAAATGTTTATTGTTCATGCTAGAATTGTATTAACCGGAAACTTAGTACATGTGTGAACACATAGACAAAACTGAGTGTCCCTAGTATGCCTCTACTTGACTAGCTCGTTAATCAAAGATGGTTAAGTTTCCTAACCATAGACATGTGTTGTCATTTAATGAACGGGATCACATCATTAGAGAATGATGTGCTTGACAAGACCCATCCGTTAGCTTAGCATAATGATCGTTTAGTTTTATTGCTATTGCTTTCTTCATGACTTAGACATATTCCTCTGACTATGAGATTATGCAACTCCCGAATACCGGAGGAACACCTTGTGCGCTATAAAACGTCACAATGTAACTGGGTGATTATAAAGATGCTCTACAGGTGTTTCCAAAGGTGTTTGTTGAGTTGGCATAGATCAAGATAAGGATTTTTCACTCCGAGTATCGGAGAGGTATCTCTGGGCCCTCTCGGTAATGCACATCACTATAAGCCTTGCAAGCAATGTGACTAATGAGTTAGTTACAGGATGATGCACTACGGAACGAGTAAAGAGACTTGCCGGTAACGAGATTGAACTAGGTACGAGGATACCGACGATCGAATCTCGGGCAAGTAACATACCGAGACAAAGGGAATAACGTATGTTGTTATGCGGCTTGACCAATAAAGATCTTCGTAGAATATGTAGGAGCCAATATGAGCATCCAGGTTCCGCTATTGGTTATTGACCGGAGAGGTGTCTCGGTCATGTTTACAAAGTTCTCGAACCCGTAGGGTCCGCACGCTTAACGTTCGATGGCGATTTGTATTATGAGTTATGTGCTTTGGTGACCGAAGTTTGTTCGGAGTCCCGGATGAGATCATGGACACGATGAGGAGTCTCGAAATGGTCGAGAGGTAAAGATTGATATATTGGAAGGTCATATACGGACATCAGAATGGTTCCGGAGAAGATCGGGGATTTTTCGGAGTACCGAGAGGTTACCGAATCCCCCCGGGAAAGTGAATGGGCCTATTGGGCCATAGTGGAGGAGAGAAGGCGCCCCCACTCCCTTGCCCAGTCTGAAATGGACAAGGGGAGGGGGCGCGGCCCCCCTCTTTCCTTCTCTCTCTCCCTTCCCTCTTTCCCCCTCTCCGGAAAAGGAAAGGGAGTCCAACTAGGATTTGGAGTCCTAGTTGGACTCCCCCCTTTGGCACGCCCCTAGGCCCGCCGTCTCCTCCCCTCCTCCTTTATATACGGGGGCAGGGGGCACACCAAAGCACAACAGTTGTTCCTTAGCCATGTGCGGTGCCCCCCTCCAAAGTTTACCACCTCGGTCATATTGTCATAGTGCTTAGGTGAAGCCCTGCGCGGATCACATCACCAACACCGTCGCCACGCCGTCGTGCTGACGGAACTCTCCCTCGACCCTCTACTGGATCAGGAGCTCAAGGGACATCATTGTGCTGAACGTGTGCTGAACACGGAGGTGCTGTACGTTCGGTACTTGGATCGGTTGGATCGTGAAGACCTTTGACTACATCAACCGCGTTAACTAAATGCTTCCGCTTTCGGTCTACGAGGGTACATGGACACACTCTCCCCTCTCATTGCTATGCATATCCTATATAGATCTTGAGTGATCGTAGGAAAATTTTGAATTACTGCATTCCCCAACAGTGGCATCCGAGCCAGGTCTATGCGTAGATGATATATGCACGAGTAGAACACAATGAGTTGTGGGTGATAATAGTCATACTGCTTACCACCAACGTCTTACTTTGATTCGGCAGTATTGTTGGATGAAGTGGCCCGGACCGACATTCCATGACCGTGTTCATGAGACTGGTTCTACCGACGTGCTTCGCACACAGGTGGCTAGCGGGTGTCTGTTTCTCCAACTTTAGTTGAATCGAGTTTGACTACGGCCGGTCCTTGTTGAAGGTTAAAACAACACACTTGACGAAAAATCGTTGTGGTTTTGATGCGTAGGTAAGAACGGTTCTTGCTGGAAGCCCGTAGCAGCCACGTAAAACTTGCAACAACAAAGTAGAGGACGTCTAACTTGATTTTGCAGGGCATGTTGTGATGTGATATGGTCAAGATGTGATGAGATATAAATTGTTGTATGAGATGATCATGTTTTGTAAAAGTTATCGGCAACTGGCAGGAGCCTTATGGTTGTCGCTTTATTGTATGAAATGCAATCGCCATGTAATTGCTTTACTTTATCACTAAGCGGTAGCGATAGTCATAGAAGCAATAGTTGGCGAGACAACAACGATGCTACGATGGAGATCAAGGTGTCAAGCCGGTGATGATGGAGATCACGACGGTGCTTTGGAGATGGAGATCAAAGGCACAAGATGATGATGGCCATATCATGTCACATATTTTGATTGCATGTGATGTTTATCTTTTATGCATCTTATTTTGCTTAGTACGGCGGTAGCATTATAAGATGATCCCTCACTAAATTTCAAGGTATAAGTGTTCTCCATGAGTATGCACCGTTGCTATAGTTCATCGTGCCGAGACACCACGTGATGATCGGGTGTGACAAGATCTACGTTCACATACAACGGGTGCAAGCCAGTTTTGCACATGCAGAATACTCGGGTTAAACTTGACGAGCCTAGCATATGCAGATATGGCCTCGGAACACTGAGACCGAAAGGTCGAACGTGAATCATATAGTAGATATGATCAACATAGATATGTTCACCATTGAAAACTACTCCATCTCACGTGATGATCGGACATGGTTTAGTTGATATGGATCACGTGATCATTTAGATGACTAGAGGGATGTCTATCTAAGTGGGAGTTCTTAAGTAATATGATTAATTGAACTTAAATTTATCATGAACCTGATAGTTTTTGCATGTCTATGTTGCTATAGATCAATGGCCCGCGCTACCATTCCCTTGAATTTTAATGCGTTCCTAGAGAAAGCTAAGTTGAAAGATGATGGTAGCAACTACAGGGACTGGGTCCGTAACTTGAGGATTATCCTCATTGCTGCACAGAAGAATTACGTCCTGGAAGCACCGCTAGGTGTCACTACAAAAAAGGCACATCCGTGACATTTTGGGCCGAACGAATTTTTTTTCTGTCATACATATGACACTTCTATGACGATAATTGTGACAAAACTCGGTATCATCATAGATGTGGTGGGCTCCTACTTCTATGACAGAAAATCATGACAGAAAATGGGCTTTTCGTCCTGGGCGGGCCGGAGACGCAGCTGCATGACATTCTTTGGGCCGTCCATGACGGAAAAAACCGTGGTAGAAGCGAGGGGGGGGGGAATTTGGGGGAGTTCCCGGTTACGGTGGGAGGTCGGGGGCCGAGCGATGCGCGTTTCTCTCGTACACATACGCGTGTGTGTGCGAGGTGTTGGCTCTAACTGAACCCGAGCGATTGCACTGCAGGCTACACGTTACTGAACCGGAGCGATCGATCGATGGCTGTTAACTGAACCCGATCGAGCGATTCCTTCGCTACTGCTGCTAACTGAAGCCGGTCGATTGGATGAACATGAGCGTTGCGGGGGGGGGGGAGGGTTGGATGAACAGTGAGCGGTGGCGTTGCCTCTGGATGAACAGGACCCCGTGGTGTTGTGGAGGGCTGGATGAACAGTAGACGGTGGAGGGGTGCCCGTGGAGGGGTGGTTGAACAGGACCTCGTGGTGTGGAGGGCTGGATGAAAAGTAGACGGTGGAGGGGTGCCCGTGGAGGGGTGGTTGAACAGTAGCCGGTGGAGTAGCGCGCGGTGGAGGCTGGATGAACAGGAGCCCATGGAGGCTGGAGGAGGTCGACGGTGGAGATGAACAGTATCCCGTGGAGTCCCGTTTTGCGGTACGCCACACCCCTCCCGATGAACAGGACCCCCGTTTCGACCGTAGGAGGTCCGTTTCGTCCGTTTTGCGGTACGCCACACCCCTCCCGATCAACAGGACCCCCGTTTCGACCGTAGGAGGTCCATTTCGTTCGTTTTGCGGTACGCCACACCCCTCCCGATCAACAGGACCCCCGTTTCAACCGTAGGAGGTCCGTTTCGTTCGTTTTGCGGTACGCCACACCCCTCCCGATCAATAGGACCCCCGTTTCGATCGTAGGAGGTCTGTTTCCTCCGTTTTGCGGTACGCCACACCCCTCCCGATCAACAGGACCCCGTTCCGAACGTAGGAGGTCCGTTTCCTCCATTCTGCGGTACGCCAGGCCTCGTTTCCATCGCCTGTTCCGTCCAAGCCCTCCCGATGAACACGACCACGCATTCCGTTCCGACCCACCCAGTTGGCTCCCACGCATTCCGTTGCCTCCCGATGAACACGACGCATTCCGTTGCCTCCCGATGAACACGACGCATTCCGTTGCCACCCCATGAACACGACGCATTCCGTTGCCTCCCCATGAACACGACGCATCCCGTTGCCTCCCCATGAACACGACGACGACGCTGTTTCTCCGTTCCGACCCAGCCATGTACACGAGCCCTGGCCGTACGTATGCACGAGTGGCGTTCGAGACCCTGCCCGTATGTACACATAAGTGGCCGTATTTTCTTTCTTGCACCCTGGCCGTTGTACGTACGTGTACATGCTACGTGCGCGCCTCTACTACGACACATGCGCGCCTCTACTACGACATGTGCGCGCCTCTACATCGACCAGTATGTACGTACACGTTCGCAACCAGAATGACAACGCTACGTACGCTTCGACCAGGTGGGTCCCGACTATCAGGCACTTCCTTGCCCGTGAAGATGTAGCTAGTGGGTCGCAGCAGTAAGGGGGGGCGAATCGTTTTGTTTTTTTGCCCGGACGCACTTCCTTTCGTGCGAAGGTGTAGCTGCTGGGTCCCAGCAGTAAGGGGGGCGAATCGTTTTTTTGCCCGGACGCACTTCCTTGCGTGCGAAGGTGTAGCTGGTGGGTCCCAGCAGTCGGGGCGCGAATCGTTTTTTTTCGGACGCACTTCCTTGTGTGCGAAAATGTAGCTGGTGGGTCCCAGCAGTCAGGGGGGCGAATCATTTTTTCCCGGACGCACTTCCTTGCGTGCGAAGATGTAGCTCGTGGGTCCCAGCAGTCAGGGGGCGAATCATTTTTTTGCGAAATACGGTGGCCCGTCCGGTGGGTCCCCGCTGTCAGGTGGAGGAATAATTATTTTGCGCATAATAAAGAGGCACTTCCTTGCGGCTGCCGTGGACCCAGCTGTCAGCCTCTCCACGTACAGTCCACGTCCGACGGAAGTCGTTCCTTGACCACATAGACCACGCCGCGCCGAGAGCACCAGGGCGGTGGACGACGGCGAGGCCTAGGAATGGGACGACGTGGAGCCGGGGAAGACGCGGCAGTGGATGCACATGCGGAGAGGAGTACGAGGGTTCACTGGTTCGGCTGCGCTGCCGTCGACGCAGAATAACAGGGCATGTGGGTGAGTGGAGGGATGGCCTGGCCAGCGGTGGGAGTAGTAGGGGGCGGTGAGGCCTCCGCGGCAGCACAACCGGCCACAGGAGGCAGGAGCAGGCGGCACGACCGGCGCTGCTTTGGGCGGCTGGAACAAGAAGACGAGTGGTTGAAGAAGCACGACGGCCGTTGGATGGACATCGTACGGTCACTGCAGCTACAATCGTTTATATTGACTAAGTTGACAAAGCCCTTGGTACGTCAACTTAGTAGGCCCACAGGTCAGCTTCCGAAACGGTGCGCCCCAGATGTCAGGGGGAGGAATCATTTTTTGGGCGGGTGAAGCTAGAATATCCGAGATTGAAGAAGAAGCACGGCATCCGTTGGATGGACATCCAACGGCCACTGCTGCTAGAACCGTGTGTTGACTATAAGTTGACAAAGCCTTGCATACGCGTCAACTCTGTTTTTTTAGGGGACGCGTCAACTTAGTAAGGCCAGAAGTGTGTGGCAGAGAACTTATAGCCCATTTGAGATTTGTAAGAATGTGTAGCCCATTTTTGAATTCTAATGGAATTTACTACAGCCCATTTACAGTTTGTTAAAAGTACAGCCCATTTCAACCAACCGTTCAAAACAGAATTCAATAAAATTTCCCACATTTTGATGGGATCCGAAATATTTTTATCCCGAAATTTCTAGTCAGATTAAATACAATTTCAATATAAATTTATATTACGTAAAAATCCAACGAAACATTGCGCTCGCAACAATTAATGAAATTAAAATTTTCAATATCCAAAAATAATATTTTATAAAGTAATCACGTGTTTGGTGCATTTTTTATAGTTACTGCCCAGTTTTTATAATTACATCCCATTTATTATTTCTTAAAGCCCATTTTCTTGTTAAGCCTAATGCATCCCTCCTAGGAAAGATTTGCAGCCCAGCGGGGCGGAGAATAACAACTTGACCTTGCCTGGGTATTCCTAAAAAAAGTATAGCTGGGCTAGCCATTTTCAGCTTGAAAAAAATTAATATCTGGGCTGGATATCTGGCCTGGGCTAGACGGGCCACAGCCCGCCCAGTTAATACCTGCAGCGATGTTTTCGTTGTTGTTCAGAGGAGAAAAATTAATATCTGGGCTAAACATCGAAAAACTCTGCAGTGCTCACACCTCAAAAACACAAATACTGCTCGAGCTGCTTGGTCCCAGCTGTCGGCCGCTTCTTGTGCAATTCTCTCGTTTATTGACTACTACATAGGTTGACAATGGTGTGGGACCGTGATGTCAGGAAACCAGGAGGAAGCAAAATAAATTATAGTTATATATATATATATATATAATAAGGAGGCACTTGCGTACGTGAGGCTATGGACCTGGTGGGTCCCCATTGTCATCCTCTCCAAGTAAAGTCATCTCCTCGCCCGCGCGCGCTTTCCGCCCGAAACAGTCAGCGCCGCCCGCCCCGCTTCCCGGTGCAGGCGATTGCTCCGCCTTCAAACGACACAAGTGCCGTCCGTCCGTCCATCTGCCGCCCACATTAATGATACGCGGTTGCCGAGGCGGCTACTCCGGCGCCACACGTCCGTCCCTCCGCCCGCCCACCATTGCTATATAAACTGCTGCGCCGGCCATAGCCGCAGTCATCCGCATCCGTTCCCTTTCTCCTGTCCACACCACTACTGCCCACCATGGCTTCCTCGCGCTCCAGCGCTCTTCGGGACGGGCGGACGACGGACCACAAGGAGATGGCAGCCATTGCTGCCGACCGGCTGGCCGGCAGGCAGCCGGAGGACGACGACGTCCCAATGGAGAACATGGTAGTCGACGATCCGGCGCCAACCCCCTCCTCCGCGCCATCCTCGCCGGTGCATTGCACCATGACCATCGGCGAGGCCCGTGCCCAATATATGGACAGGGTGAGGCAGATGCGTGAGGAGCAGTTCCGGGAGGCGCAGGCCGACGCCGCCTACAACCACCATCTCCTCCAGGAGCACCTGCAGGCGGAGGAGCAGATCGCCGCGGAGCGGGCGGAGCAGGAGGCGCTGCTCGACTCGTACCGCTCCGCCCGCAAGGGCCGCCTCGAGCGCTGGCGGTACCGCATGCGGGTGGCGGAGGCTGCGGCCGCCTACAAAGAGGCTAGCAAAGAGGGCGATGAAGCGGGCGAGGCGCTGTTTGGCGAGACCGAGGACGAGGCAGAGGACAATGCCGGCTCCGACGAGTCCCCGCTCCGCTGGCGTCGACGAGGCCCTGCTCCGCCGAGGCCCCGCGGCGCCAACAACGAGGCAGAGGACACCGCCGGCTCCGCCGAGGCCCCGCCCCGCCAACAACGAGGCAGAGGACATCGCCGGCTCAGCCGAGGCCCCACCCTGCCGGCAACGTGGGGGAGGATTTCCACCGCTCCGCTGAGGCGCCGCCCGCCGGCAACGAGACAGAGGACATCGCCGGCTCCGCCGAGGCCCCGCCCCGCTGCCAACGAGGCCGCGCCACACAGAAAACGAGGAAGAGTAGAACACGGTAGGTCGCCGCCGCTCGGGTCCAAGTAAGGCCACCGCTGCTACCCTCCGGTTGAAGCCAAGCTAGGCGGGTTGACCATTGACGGCCGGTTAGCTTCTTGGCGGCGACGTGGAGTCGGAGAGCTGCGCTGGAGAAGAACGCTGCTTCTACTTAACTGCTGGTGCAGTTGGCTGACTGACACGTGGGCCCAACAGGCCACATGTCAGTTACGCAACTGCACCTGCAGTTAAGTCACTGAAGCTTCTGTTCGGCTCAGCGGGACACAGGTGGGTAGCTTCGGTTAATTAATTATACCTCCAGCGCACCCCTTTTTAGTTGAAGAATGTATGAAATGTAATGAAATCCGGCATGTTTATATGAAATCCGACCGTGTATGAATGAATTTATTTCGATTAGTTCGAATTCCTGTATCACTGGCATTGGATGAACATGCAAAACAATACGTACTAGCATTATTCCCAGGGTGATCACCTCGTTTGCAGCAGTTTCACATGTACTCCCTCCGGTCCTTTCTAGTCGTGCATACAAGTTTTGTCTGCAGTCAAAGTATCTCTACTTTGACCAATCTTATACAAAAAAGTATGCACTTTCACAATGTGCGAAGTAAAAAGGAACAGAAGGAGTACAAAGAGTTTGAGCAGCTTTTTAGCGTTTCTGTACATTGCAATCAAACACACAGGCCTGGCAATTCATAGAGAACATTCAAAACAATCGATGATTATGCATCTCAGCGACTCACATGTCAGAGGCAATATTTACTTCACAACTAAAGAATAAAGAAAAAATTGATCGACGCTGCTGACAGCAAAGGGCGTCCCATTCGAAAATATCAAACGCATGTCTTGCTAAAATCAATGAGCAAAATTTGACAAGGTTGTCCCATTCCAAAATATCAAATGCCTACGATTGTGGAATGGGCAGGGTTTGCCATCAGTTCGGACATTGACATGGCACCTCGTGCTAAATAAACCAGCTGTTCTTTTTGTGCAGTTCCACCAAAATCAACCAAATTCGCGCGTAGCTTGTATGATTTCGCCCTTATATGTTGCAACGCCTTGAACTTATCGGCACCTCCTTTCTTGTGGTGGAAATGAATGATTCGATGTATTCATGAACATTTTGTGCAGTTCCCATTGAAATCAAGCTGAGCACCCCTGTTTGCACAAATACAAAAAAGTGATTAGTATAAAGCAAACTGTACTATGAATTGACAGTTTCAACAGGCACATACATGGTCCATGTAGAGCACACTTTTAGAAAAATGGAACTCACCAGAAAGAATCCTAGAACAACATTGTACTCGCGCATCACAGCAAAAAAATGGAGATTTGTCAGTCCTTCTGAGCTGAAGTTAGTTTGGTCTTGTGGGGAGTAATGTAACCATCCTTCAACTGCTCCTTCTGATGAGAAGATAGACAGGGCTTCTTCATCCTGGCATAATCGGAACTAGTCACTTCACGTACTCCATATTCTTCTTCAGAGGAAGATGATCCTGTTGTGCAAAGACAAGAGGACTACTAAATGCTAGCATCCCTGTTTGCTCGAAAAAAAGGAAAGGAAATATTTAAAACAGCACAGATGAAGCACTTCTCAAGGACAATACCACTTTTTCATGACAGTATCTAAACAGTAGCACAACACCAATAGAGATGACAAAGCTCAATCATATGGATGAAATCAGTGGGCGAGTACCAACCTTTGTCAGGAGGCTTATTGTGTAGAGCATACAGATGAAGCACTTCTCCGGAACCATCTGTTGCTATCTACGGTGGTGGCCATGCTTACTATATACTCCTCGATTAGTTTAATGTTTCCAACATCTTCTTGTGCAGTTCCACTAAAATATATGGTATCTTCAAAGAAGATCCCTGTTTGCACAAGTAGAGATAATTACATATTACATTAAGAGTGGCATCAAATCAGTGGCAAAACAATTGCTCGTTCCAGCCATAGCAATAAATTAAGATGCAAAACTATATCATTACTTGTGTCATCACAGTTCCAGTGCTTCATTACAGCACCGGGAGTTGATTTTTGTTTTTCTTCCGCTTGTTCTTCCCCTTCATCACTTGGTTCAATAACAGACAAGCTTCGCCTTCAATGTAAGATTTGGCATGTCAATTAGGGAGCACAAGTATAGTACTAAACTTAATTTTCTGATGAAAGTGGCAAAATACAGGCCAGCAGTTGTGAAATATCCTTATCTTACCTCAATGGGATATTACGGTGCACATACAGATTGGAAGTCTTGTCTCCATTTGTGCAGTTCACTAAAATCAAGCAACATTATCGTACAAGTAGCACAACATATGAAAGCACACTGCAGAATCATGTGAAAGAAGGCTAGTACTGACCTCTCATGATGCGGAATTCAAACAACTCACAAGAAGAAGATCTGAACCAAATTCGCCTTAACGGATAGGAAGTAAGATCTCCTCTTGTGCAGTTCCACTAAGATCAAGCAATCAAGCAACGTTGTCGGTGTGACATTTTGGTTGAACTGCACAAAACACTCTTAAAACAAAAGTGTTTTGTGCAGTGCAACAAAAGGTCACAATGGCAACGAGGTGAAGTAGATAACCCTGTTTACACAGAGGTGCAAAGGAAACAATTAGTGGTCAATAACGGTGGATGACACAGAAGCCAACAAAAAGAAGCATCTACCTTATCTAAATGGGAAAGAAAGCAAGACAGTAGCATTTCTCAAACGGTGGCATTGATTAATATTAACATAGAGATTATATTAACAATAAAATTCGTTAAACATGTAATTTGCTTTTAACTGTGGCATTGCATCAATTTTCCAGCGGCATTATTAGAGGGTGTTTGTTTACAGGGACATTTTGGTGTAGGGACTAAAAAAACTCCGTGTCAGTCCCATCTAAACCAAACAGGAGGGACTTTTAGGGACTAAAAGTGGGCATTTGGGACTAAAGAAAGAAGACCCCGAGGGAGTCTTTTTGGGACTTTTTCCAACAGTTGCCCCTGCCACGCATCGCACCTTGTCTCTATTAGTTCATTACTAGGGGTAACATGGTCTTTTAGCATGTCATTTAATAACCTCTAGTCCATGTTTAGTCCCTGGAACCAAGCAGGTAGGGACTAGGGAGTTTTTAACCAAACAGGGCCTTAGATTAACAACAGCTAATGAGTTGCACGGGACAGTGGACGCACCAGCACCATGTGCATCTACCGATGTACTGTGGTCATGCACAGTCTGTTGCAACAAAGAACAAACAACCAAGGAGCATATTTGTGTTGGTCCCAGTTTTGTTATCTTTAGACACCTTTCCCTATGTGAGCGCAGCAAATCTAGTCCTGCTCAAACTCTACAGCCTTGTCCCTTCCTTTCCTTTTTGAACTAGTACTTTCGCCCCTTCCTTTCCTCTTTGAACCACGTCCTAGATTTATGCGATACAACTTTCCCCACTACTTTCCCCCATTCCTTTCCTCTTTGAACCACGTCCTAGATTCATGCTATACAACTTTCCCCCTTCATTTCCTCTTTGAACCACGTCCTAGATTCATGCTATATACAACTTTTCCCACTACTTTCCCCCACTCCTTTCCTCTTTGAACCACGTCCTAGATTCATGGTATACATGCAGCTAGAGCAATGCATGTGGAGTAAGTAAATTATACCTTAAGGTTCTTGGGGCGTGGTTCGGTGGGCGACGGGACGGCGGCGAAGAAGAAGGGGTCGGAGGCCCTCCCGCGCCGCCGCTGGGTGGAAAGTGAACAGCTGCGCCGGTAGTCCCTCGCCGACGGCGACAGCGTTAAGCCTCCTTCCCTTCCCGGCGGACGGATCCTGCCGGCTCTTTGAGCAGCAGTGAGGGGAGAGAGAGGCCAACGAAGTCTTGTTTAGATCTGGAGAGGGCGAGAGAGTGTGAAGAGAGCAACTACAAGCGCTGAGGCTCCAGCGGGAGAGGGCGAGAGAGTGTGAAGAGAGCAACTACAAGCGCTGAGGCTCCAGCGTGTATATATATACTGGAGAGAGAGTGTGAAGCGTGCAAACCCTAGAAAACATTTTGACCAGTCAAAGAATCCTCCTGGCACAAATTATGCTCAAGTGTAGTTATCGAACCCGAGACCTCAAGTTTGATGAGCGAACAGGCTAACCAGCTACACAACCCTCCCGTTATGTTCAACGAGAGGGAAATAACCTTTTATACATTCCTGCATTCGTGTGACAAGCATGCCGTGTTTTTTTGTGTGTGTGGGAGTCATTGGGATTTCAATCATAATCGTGTCATGTGGCTTTGGTGGTAAGACTATCCACAGTGGTGCAGAAATAATGCAGCCTTAGTCACCTTACCTCTCTCCACGTAGTACGTTGGGTCCCACCAGTCAGAGGGTGAAACAAACAAATTAATAAGAAAAATTAAAAGCGCCAGCGGTGTATCTTACCTCACACATCTCGCTACTGCTCGGGAACACTGTCCAATTGATCCCTCTGTTCGCTCACGTACTATTTTAAGTGAATCCTTATTATAACATGCACACAAATTTTGGGCACTTGTATTCGACTTAAGTCAGTGTGCCACCGTATCTCGTATACTTACTACTCCCTCCGTCTAGGTGTAATAAGTCACGTTAGAAGGTGCAACGGGACCAAGGTGCGTGCGTGTGCGTGTGTGTGTGTGTGTGTTTAACAGCATGTGTGTGTTAGAGAGAGCGACAGATCGACCTACTCCTACAGAGAGATGTTGTGTAGTGTACGATTTTAGCCGCGAGAGTCGGTGCATCCTCTCGTTTCCGGGCGTGTCCGGTAGGGACATGCGGACAGCTGCCACGCCCGCTCCTGACCAGCCTGGCCCACCCAAAGCCCCTCCATCGCCCGCGCGCGCTTCCCGCCCGAAACGGTCAGCGCCGCTCCAAAGAATCGGTGCCGCATTCATGCCCGGGCAGAGCGGACGCGACCTCTCACTGGCGCAAGAGTGATGGTTGCTTCGTCCGTCCAACTTACTGCTGGGTCTATGTGATTTGATGGCTCATTGGTCTTTATTACTGAGGTGGTAGGACTGCTGGATGTCCCACGCTTTCGGCGAAAGGAGGTACTACTACTAGATTACAATTTTCTCCATTCTTACAGCGGAGGCGTGCAAGAGCAGTGAAAACACGCAGGCTCAGTGATTACATGGCCCACCTCACACTATCACCGTGCGACACCTAACTCTTTACATAGTACTCCCTCTGTTCCTAAATATTACTAGATGAGTCCCCGCGCGTTGCCGCGGAACAGCGGTATATCTCTCTGCGCAAAATTATCGATTTCATAGAACTAAAAAAACTCTATAACCGCATGACAAATGTGGTAGCCAAACTAAATAAACTCCCATCATCATTTAGATCATCCCACGTAAGGAAAAAGATCAGCCAACTCCTACTGCATAATGGGATTATATTTTTCTTTTTGACATGTTAATGGGACTTAAAAGCTCACTTACATGCATGCTACCGGTGCATCCTTGCATGCAGACATGTTGATGTGATTTAAAACCCACTCACATGCATGTGCCACGGTATTTCTGCATGCTTGCATGTGGCTTAGTGCGGAGCCTCTCAACGTCTAGATCAGACGGCTATTATGGACTGATTTACTTCATCTAACGGCTACATCAATTTTGATGATGTGGCTCAAGGAGAGGATAGAGAATTCCTAGTAGTGGGGGCTAGCTATTACTAGTAGATAAGTCTTTGTAGAGATTCCACTACATATGGAACAAAATGAATGAATCTACACTTAAAACGCATCTATATATATCCGCATGTGGTTCATGGTGAAATCTCTACAAAGACTTATATTTAGGAACGGAGGAAGTACTAGTATAGTACGTACTGTAATTTATCAGCGAGATAAATTTGTACAATGCTATGAAGCTTCCAGCTTCTGTTACATGTATCTTGCATCCAAGGTTGCCCGTTGCAACATTTCATCAAATACAAAGGAGACTAACATGCATGCTGTTGCATCTCAATGATTGACAGATCATAGCAAATATGCACTCCCTCCGTTCCAAAATAAGTGCCTCAACTTTGTGCAAACTTTAGTACAAAGTTGTACTACTACTAAAGTTGACACTTATTTTGGAACAGAGGCAGCAAAAGAAAAAACGATCCATGCAGTCCCTAGCCCTTGAACCGTGAACCCTAACCAGGCTTCAATTTGCTGGCAACGTTCGAGCTTCCTAATAAATGAAGTTTGCAACCTTTTGACCATCGGATCATTTTGTGCAGTTTCACCAAAATTGAGATGAGCATCCCTGTGGCAAAGAAGTTGAAGAAGTGTGGTTAGAATAAGATTACTGGGACTAGTTGATGAGACATAAACTCATCACAAATACAGTACGTAGAAGCGAGTAAAGCTTTGTGTGGGGCAAAGAAGTAGAGAAATATCCACAGGGAGTGATGCGGGTGTTGGGGAACGTAGTAATTCCAAAAAAATTCCTACGCACACGCAAGATCATGGTGATGCATAGCAACGAGAGGGGATAGTGTTGTCCACGTACCCTCGTAGACCGACAGCGTAAGCGTTATCACAACGCGGTTGATGTAGTCGTACGTCTTCACGATCCGACCGATCAAGTACCGAACGCACGGCAGCTCCGAGTTCTACACACGTTCAGCTCGATGACGTCCCTCGAACTCCGATCCAGCCGAGTGTTGAGGGAGAGTTTCGTCAGCACGACGGCGTGGTGACGATGATGATGTTCCACCGGCGCAGGGCTTCGCCTAAGCTCCGCAACGGTATTATCGAGGTGTAATATGGTGGAGGGGGGCACCGCGCACGGCTAAGAGATCTCAAGGATCAATTGTTGTGTCTCTGGGGTGCCCCCTGCCCCCGTATATAAAGGAGCAAGGGAGGAGGAGGCCGGCCCTAGGAGGGGGCGCACCAAGTGTGGAGTCCTACTAGGACTCCCTAGTCCTAGTAGGATTCCACCTCCCATATGGAATAGGAAAAGAGGAAGGGAAAAAGAGAAGGAAGGAAGGGGGCGCCCCCCTTCCCTAGTCCAATTCGGACCAGACCAAGGGGAGGGGTGCGGCCACCCTTGAGGCCCTTTTTCTTCTTTCCCGTATGGCCCAATAAGGCCCAATACGTATTCCCGTAACTCTCCGGTACTCCGAAAAATACCCGAATCACTCGGAACCTTTTCGAAGTCCGAATATAGTCGTCCAATATATCGATCTTTACGCCTCGACCATTTCGAGACTCCTCGTCATGTCCCCGATCTCATCCGGGACTCCGAACTCCTTCGGTACATCAACATACATAAACTCATAATAAAACTGTCATCGTAACTTTAAGCGTGCGGACCCTACGGGTTCGAGAACTATGTAGACATGACCGAGACACGTCTCCGGTCAATAACCAATAGCGGGACCTGGATGCCCATATTGGCTCCCACATATTCTACGAAGATCTTTATCGGTCAGACCGCATAACAACATACGTTGTTCCCTTTGTCATCAGTATGTTACTTGCCCGAGATTCGATCGTCGGTATCTCGATACCTAGTTCAATCTCGTTACCGGCAAGTCTCTTTACTCGTTCCGTAACATATCATCCCGCAACTAACTTATTAGTCACAATGCTTGCAAGGCTTATAGTGATGTGCATTACCGAGTGGGCCCAGAGATACCTCTCCGACAATCGGAGTGACAAATCCTAATCTCGAAATACGCCAACCCAACAAGTACCTTTGGAGACACCTGTAGAGCACCTTTATAATCACCCATTTACGTTGTGACGTTTGGTAGCACACAAAGTGTTCCTCCGGTAAACGGGAGTTGCATAATCTCATAGTCATAGGAACATGTATAAGTCATGAAGAAAGCAATAGCAACATAGTAAATGATCGGGTGCTAAGCTAATGGAATGGGTCAAGTCAATCACGTCATTCTCCTAATGAGGTGATCTCGTTAATCAAATGACAACTCATGTCTATGGCTAGGAAACATAACCATCTTTGATTAACGAGCTAGTCAAGTAGAGGCATACTAGTGACACTCTATTTGTCTATGTATTCACACATGTATTATGTTTCCGGTTAATACAATTCTAGCATGAATAATAAACATTTATCATGATATAAGGAAATAAATAATACTTTATTATTGCCTCTAGGGCATATTTCCTTCAGTCTCCCACTTGCACTAGAGTCAATAATCTAGTTTACACAGTAATGATTCTTACACCCATGGAGCCTTGGTGCTGATCTTGTTTTGCTCGTGGAAGAGGCTTAGTCAACGGGTCTGCAACATTCAGATCCGTATGTATCTTGCAAATTTCTATGTCTCCCACCTGGACTAAATCCCGGATGGAATTGAAGCGTCTTTTGATGTGCTTGGTTCTCTTGTGAAATCTGGATTCCTTTGCCAAGGCAATTGCACCAGTATTGTCACAAAAGATTTTCATAGGACCCGATGCACTAGGTATGACACCTAGATCGGATATGAACTCCCTCATCCAGACTCCTTCATTTGCTGCTTCCGAAGCAGCTATGTACTCCGCTTCACATGTAGATCCCGCCACGACGCTTTGTTTAGAACTGCACCAACTGACAGCTCCACTGTAAATACGTATCCGGTTTGCGATTTAGAATCGTCCGGATCAGTGTCAAAGCTTGCATCAACGTAACCATTTACGATGAGCTCTTTGTCACCTCCATATACGAGAAACATATCCTTAGTCCTTTTCAGGTATTTCAGGATGTTCTTGACCGCTGTCCAGTGATCCACTCCTGGATTACTTTGGTACCTCCCTGCTAAACTTATAGCAAGGCACACATCAGGTCTAGTACACAGCATTGCATACATGATAGAGCCTATGGCTGAAGCATAGGGAACATCTTTCATTTTCTCTCTATCTTCTGCAGTGGTCAGGCATTGAGTCTTACTCAATCTCACACCTTGTAGTACAGGCAAGAACCCTTTCTTTGCTTGATCCATTTTGAACTTCTTCAAAACTTTGTCAAGGTATGTGCTTTGTGAAAGTCCAATTAAGCGTCTTGATCTATCTCTATAGATCTTAATGCCTAATATATATGCAGCTTCACCGAGGTCTTTCATTGAAAAACTCTTATTCAAGTATCCCTTTATGCTATCCAGAAATTCTATATCATTTCCAATTAGTAATATGTCATCTACATATAATATCAGAAATGCTATCGAGCTCCCACTCACTTTCTTGTAAATACAGGCTTCTCCAAAAGTCTGTATAAAACCAAATGCTTTGATCACACTATCAAAGCGTTTATTCCAACTCCGAGAGGCTTGCACCAGTCCATAAATGGATCGCTGGAGCTTGCACACTTTGTTAGCTCCTTTGGATCGACAAAACCTTCCGGTTGCATCATATACAACTCTTCTTCCAGAAATCCATTCAGGAATGCAGTTTTGACATCCATTTGCCAAATTTCATAATCATAAAATGCGGCAACTGCTAACATGATTCGGACAGACTTAAGCATCGCTACGGGTGAGAAGGTCTCATCGTAGTCAATCCCTTGAACTTGTCGAAAACCTTTGCAACAAGTCGAGCTTTATAGACAGTAACATTACCATCAGCGTCAGTCTTCTTCTTGAAGATCCATTTGTTTCAATGGCTTGCCGACCATCGGGCAAGTCAACCAAAGTCCATACTTTGTTCTCATACATGGATCCCATCTCGGATTTCATGGCTTCAAGCCATTTTGCGGAATCTGGGCTCACCATCGCTTCTTCATAGTTCGTAGGTTCGCCATGGTCTAGTAACATGACCACCAGAACAGGATTACCGTACCACTCTGGTGCGGTTCTTGATCTAGTTGACCTACGAAGTTCAGTAATAACTTGATCTGAAGTTTCATGACCATTATCATTAACTTCCTCACTATTTGGTGTAGGTGTCGCAAAAACTGATTTCTGTGATGATCTACTTTCCAATAATGGAGCAGGTACAGTTACCTCATCAAGTTCTACTTTCCTCCCACTCACATCTTTCTAGAGAAACTCCTTCTCTAGAAAGGATCCATTCCTAGCAACGAATATCTTGCCTTCGGATCTGTGATAGAAGGTATACCCAGCAGTCTCTTTTGGGTATCCTATGAAGACACATTTCTCCGATTTGGGTTCGAGCTTATCAGGTTGAAGTTTCTTCACATAAGCATCGCAACCCCAAACTTTAAGAACGACAACTTTGGTTTCTTGCCAAACCATAGTTCATAAGGCGTCGTCTCAACGGATTTTGATGGTGCCCTATTTAACGTGAATGCAGCCGTCTCTAAAGCATAACCCCAAAACGATAGCGGTAAATTAGTAAGAGACATCATAGATCGCACCATATCTAGTAAAGTGCGATTACGACGTTCGGACACACCATTACGCTGTGGTGTTCCGGGTGGCGTGAGTTGCGAAACTATTCCGCATTGTTTCAAATGTAGACCAAACTCGTAACTCAAATATTCTCCTCCACGATCTGATCGTAGAAACTTTATTTTCTTGTTACGATGATTTTCAACTTCACTCTGAAATTCTTTGAACTTTTCAAATGTTTCAGACTTATGTTTCATTAAGTAGATATACCCATATCTGCTTAAATCATCTGTGAAGGTGAGAAAATAACGATATCCGCCACGAGCCTCAATATTCATCGGACCACATACATCTGTATGTATGATTTCCAAAAAATCTGTTGCTCTCTCCATAGTACCGGAGAACGGTGTTTTAGTCATCTTGCCCATGAGGCACGGTTCGCAAGTACCAAGTGATTCATAATCAAGTGATTCCAAAATTCCATCAGTATGGAGTTTCTTCATGCGCTTTACACCGATATGACCTAAACGGCAGTGCCACAAATAAGTTGCACTGTCATTATCAACTCTGCATCTTTTGGCTTCAACATTATGAATATGTGTATCACTACTATCGAGATTCAATAAAAATAGACCACTCTTCAAGGGTGCATGACCATAAAAGATATTATTCATATAAATAGAACAACCATTATTCTCTGATTTAAATGAATAACCGTCTCGCATCAAACAAGATCCAGATATAATGTTCATGCTCAACGCTGTCACCAAATAACAATTATTTAGGTCTAATACTAATCCCGAAGGTAGATGTAGAGGTAGCGTGCCGACGGCGATCACATCGACTTTGGAACCATTTCCCACGTGCATCGTCACCTCGTCCTTAGCCAATCTCCGCTCAATCCGTAGCCCCTGTTTCGAGTTGCAAATATTAGCAACAGAACCAGTATCAAATACCTAGGTGCTACTGCGAGCATTGGTAAGGTACACATCGATAACATGTATATCACATATACCTTTGTTAACCTTGCCATCCTTCTTATCCGCCAAAAACTTGGGGCAGTTCCGCTTCCAGTGGCCAGTCTGCTTGCAGTAGAAACACTCAGTTTCAGGCTTAGGTCCAGACTTGGATTTCTTCTCCTGAACAGCAACTTGCTTGCTGTTCTTCTTGAAGTTCCCTTCTTCTTCCCTTTGCCCTTTTTCTTGAAACTAGTGGTCTTACTGACCATCAACACTTGATGCTCCTTTTTGATTTCTACCTCCGCAGCCTTTAGCATTGCGAAGAGCTCGGGAATTGTCTTACTCATCCCTTGCATATTATAGTTCATCACGAAGCTCTTGTAGCTTGGTGGCAGTGATTGAAGAATTCTGTCAATGACGCTATCATCCGGAAGATTAACTCCCAGTTGAATCAAGTGATTCTTATACCCAGACATTTTGAGTATATGCTCACTGACAGAACTATTCTCTTCCATCTTGCAGCTATAGAACTTATTGGAGACTTCATATCTCTCAATCCGGGCATTTTCTTGAAATATTAACTTCAACTCCTGGAACATCTCATATGCTCCATGATGTTCAAAACGTCGTTGAAGACCCGGTTCTAAGCCGTAAAGCATGGCACACTGAACTATCGAGTAGTCATCAACACGTGACTGCCAGGCATTCACAATGTCTGCAGTTGCTGGTGCAGGTGGTACACCTAGCGGTGCTTCCAGGACGTAATTTTTCTGTGCAGCAATGAGGATAATCCTCAAGTTACGGACCCAGTCCGTGTAATTGCTACCATCATCTTTCAACTTTGCTTTCACAAGGAACGCATTAAAATTCAACAGAACAACGGCACGGGCCATTTATCTACAATTAACATAGACAAGCAAGATACTATCAGGTACTAAGTTCATGATAAATTTAAGTTCAATTAATCATATTACTTTAAGAACTCCCACTTAGATAGACATCTCTCTAATCATCTAAGTGATTACATGATCCAAAGCAACTAAACCATGTCCGATTAACACATGAGATGGAGTACTTTCAATGGTGAACATCACTATGTTGATCATATCTACTATATGATTCACGCTCGACCTTTCGGTCTCTGTGTTCCGAGGCCATATCTGTATATGCTAGGCTCGTCAAGTTTAACCTGAGTATTCCGCGTGTGCAACTGTTTTGCACCCATTGTATTTGAACGTAGAGCCTATCACACCCGATTAACACGTGGTGTCTCAGCACGAAGAACTTCTGCAACGGTGCATACTCAGGGAGAACACTTTATCTTGAAATTTTAGTGAGAGATCATCTTATAATGCTACCGTCAATCAAAGCAAGATAAGATGCATAAAAGATAAACATCACATGCAATCAATATAAGTGATATGATATGGCCATCATCATCTTGTGCTTGTGATCTCCATCTCCGAAGCACCGTCATGATCACCATCGTCACCGGCGCGACACCTTGATCTCCATCGTAGCATCGTTGTCGTCTCGCCAACTTATTGCTTCTACGACTATCGCTACCGCTTAGTGATAAAGTAAAGCAATTACAGGCGATTGCATTGCATACAATAAAGCGACAACCATATGGCTCCTGCCAGTTGCCGATAACTCGGTTACAAAACATGATCATCTCATACAATAAAATATAGCATCATGTCTTGACCATATCACATCACAACATGCCCTGCAAAAACAAGTTAGACGTCCTCTACTTTGTTGTTGCAAGTTTTACGTGGCTGCTACGGGCTTAGCAAGAACCGTTCTTACCTACGCATCAAAACCACAACGATAGTTTGTCAAGTTGATGCCGTTTTAACCTTCGCAAGGACCGGGCGTAGCCACACTCGGTTCAACTAAAGTTGGAGAAACAGTCACCCGCAAGCCACCTATGTGCAAAGCACGTCGGAGAACCGGTCTCGCGTAAGCGTACGCGTAATGTCGGTCCGGGCCGCTTCATCCAACAATACCGCCGAACCAAAGTATGACATGCTGGTAGGCAGTATGACTTATATCGCCCACAACTCACTTGTGTTCTACTCGTGCACATAACATCAAACCATAAAACCTAGGCTCGGATGCCACTGTTGGGGAACGTAGTAATTTCAAATTTTCCTACGCACACGCAAGATCA
Organism: Triticum aestivum; assembly: GCF_018294505.1. NCBI lineage: Eukaryota > Viridiplantae > Streptophyta > Magnoliopsida > Poales > Poaceae > Triticum > Triticum aestivum. Next base: position 83,325,787 of record NC_057796.1, on the reverse strand, counting down.
CGGTGATGCATAGCAACGAGGGGAGAGTGTGATCTACGTACCCTTGTAGACCGACAACGGAAGCGTTTGGTTGATGTAGTCGTACGTCTTCACGGCCCGACCGATCAAGCACCGAAACTACGGCACCTCCGAGTTTTAGCACACTTTCAGCTCGATGACGTCCCTTGAAACTCCGATCCAGCTGAGTGTTGAGGGAGAGTTTCGTCAGCACGACGGCGTAGGTGACGATGATGATGTTCCACCGGCACAGGCTTCGCCTAAGCTCCGCAACGGTATTATCGAGGTGTAATATGGTGAGGGGGCACCGCGCACGGCTAAGAGACTCTCAAGGATCAATTGTTGTGTCTCTGGGGTGCCCCCTGCCCCCGTATATAAAGGAGCAAGGGGGAGGAGGCCGGCCCTAGGAGGGGCGCACCAAAGTGTGGGAGTCCTACTAGGACTCCCTAGTCCTAGTAGGATTCCACCTCCCATATGGAATAGGAAAAGAGGAAGGGAAAAAGAGAAGGAAGGAAGGGGCGCCCCCCTTCCCTAGTCAATTCGGACCAGACCAGGGAGGGGTGCGGCCACCCTTGAGGCCTTTTTCTTCTTTCTCGTATGGCCCAATAAGGCCCAATACGTATTCCCGTAACTCCCGGTACTCCGAAAAATCCCGATTTCACCCGGAACACTTCCGATATCCAAACATAGGCTTCCAATATATCAATCTTTATGTCTCGACCATTTCGAGACTCCTCGTCATGTCCGTGATCACATCCGAGACTCCGAACAACCTTCGGTACATCAAAACGTATAAACTCATAATATAACTGTCATCGAAACCTTAAGCGTGCGGACCCTACGGGTTCAGAACAATGTAGACATGACCGAGACACATCTCCGGTCAATAACCAATAGCGGGACCTGGATGCCCATATTGGCTCCTACATATTCTACGAAGATCTTTATCGGTCAGACCGCATAACAACATACGTTGTTCCCTTTGTCATCGGTATGTTACTTGCCCGAGATTCGATCGTCGGTATCCAATACCTAGTTCAATCTCGTTACCGACAAGTCTCTTTACTCGTTCCGTAATACATCATCTCGCAACTAACTCATTAGTTGCATTGCTTGCAAGGCTTAAGTGATGTGCATTACCGAGAGGGCCCAGAGATACCTCTCCGACAAGCGGAGTGACAAATCCTAATCTCGAAATACGCCAACCCAACAAGTACCTTTGGAGACACCTGTAGAGCACCTTTATAATCACCCATTTACGTTGTGACGTTTGGTAGCACACAAAGTGTTCCTCCGGTAAACGGGAGTTGCATAATCTCATAGTCATAGGAACATGTATAAGTCATGAAGAAAGCAATAGCAACATACTAAACGATCGGGTGCTAAGCTAACGGAATGGGTCAAGTCAATCACGTCATTCTCCTAATGAGGTGATCTCGTTAATCAAATGACAACTCATGTCTATGGCTAGGAAACATAACCATCTTTGATTAACGAGCTAGTCAAGTAGAGGCATACTAGTGACACTCTATTTATCTATGTATTCACACATGTATTATGTTTCCGGTTAATACAATTCTAGCATGAATAATAAACATTTATCATGATATAAGGAAATAAATAATACTTTATTATTGCCTCTAGGGCATATTTCCTTCATGTGGGCAGCTGGAGTAGTGGTGCAAGCCGACTGTAAAGGGAGTTGTACCTGAGGGACGTAGCTCAACCTTGAGGAGGGCGGGGGCGGCAACTGCCCACGTCGCGGCAGTGAGCAAGGGACGAAGGCAACCTCACCGGCTTTGTGAGAGAGAACGGGGGACCCCTGATCGGGATGTGCCGACAGTGGGTTTTCGCCGTCGGCGACGGCCACCGCATCTACACTAAGAATCCACCCCTTCCCCAAGCGGACGTGATCCGCCGGGATGTTAGAGATGTGGCCACAGTCGTTTTGTGCGAGAGAGTGTGAAGAGAGCAACCCCAGCAAGCAACCGTGTAGGCTGGCCCGTCCTGACTATGTATATAGTGGAGCGGTTTCCTTTTCTCTCCATATGAACCTATCATATTGCGTACGTGCCACTGAAGAAAAAAAACTTTATTTATAAATGACGCGGCACCTACTACTCGTTCTCCTATAACCTTGCGCTTGGCATCTCCAAAATATTAACCTTGCGATTGGCTCTTCGCCTCTTCGGGAAGTCGAGCAATAATGGTAGTGCAGTATATATCGTTCTGGCTATATGAGACCGAATGAATTGCTGCACGTCCACCACGTGGGCGAGGGTCGAGGGGCGAGGGAGAGTGCTACATACGGAGCAAAATGAGTGAATCTACACTCTAAAATACGTCTATATACATCAGTGTTTGGAGTATGTACTAGTAGTTCATATTGAAATCTACTAAAGGACATATATATTCCAAACAATATGATATAATCTCTATAACCAAGGTAGTAGGGACGAGGAGTAAACGGAGGGAGTAGTAAATTTTTCTCCTCGTCCTGCGAGCCACCGCCCGCATGGGCGAGGGAGCGGGCGTAAGGCGGAGCAAGCTTCACCTCATCCTGCGAGCCACCGCGCCCGCGGGCGGGGGAGACGACGTACTAAGCAAGCTTCTCCTCGTTCTGCGAGTTGACGGGACACATCAAAAGTACTCCAGTGTATAGAGCCTTGCCTCTAAGGTAGGCCCCACATGGTTTGCCTCTTTTTTTAACATAACACGTCAAGTCGCAATTTGTTTGTTCACCCGTGGTAGACGATCCTCCCTCCACCAAGTGGACAACCAGTACACGTGCCAAATTACCACGTGGGCTGCCTTTTCGTACAGAAATGAGCTCCACCGTGTACCCGCGCGGGTGTGGTTGGGAAAGAGACGGGAGTACGTGCGCCGTGCATGCACCTCTTCTCTTCGTGCACGTCCCCCACCTACGTGGGTGTGTGTGAGAGATACAAACCGCGTTCGTGAGTGTTTTTTGTTTTGGGGTGGGGGTGGGGTGGGGGGTTGATTTCGTGAATTATTTGTGGGAATATGTGTCGATGACATCTCAAACAAAATTTTGCATGCAATGTGTGTGAAATGGAGGCCTATCCATATCATACATAGAGGGTCGGGCAATCCACGAGAAGAGAGGGAGCGGTCATAGCTATCGATAGAGTCGAAGAGAGGATCAAGTGGGTGGGTGCGAGATCGATGAAGAGAGCCATCGAAATTGTGTGTGTGTGCAAGTCAAAGATATAGGGCGACTGGCCTACCGGAACGTTAGAGGGCACATGTCAAGTTTGTGTGTGGCAGGGAGACATGACTAGAGCGCTCGATGTATCGGTGTGTGTGGGGGGGGGGGGGGGGGAGGGGTAGGCAGAGGCCTAACTATAGAGGTAGAACGACTCGTATATGTGTTGAGAAGGAGAGACCCAGCTATGTCTTGAGGGAGATCGGTCGACATCCATACATAACTGAAGGACGGGAAATATGATGGGACAGAGAGAGAGAGAGGAGAGAGAGAGGGAGGGAGAGGGAGGGAGAGGGGTAGAGTGCTGGATGGGTGATGGAGTTGCTTCTCGAAGATGGTGGGAGAGGCCTACTAGACAAACTGAGGGTGGAACTGCAATGTTATCAATAAGAGTGGGGATGTGTTTCTGTGTGTGCCTGTGCGTGATAGATCTGTCGGGACGCATCCATGGATGATGAAGGGGAACCATGTGTTTGGTAAGCAAACCTAACTAGATCGGTAGATCAATTGTTGTTTGTCGGAGGAAGGGAGAGACACAACTAATGAGGTAGATCGATTGACGTGTGGGTAAAAACGAGTTATAAGGACCTAGCTAGCTATATGTATAGCGAGAGATCGGTCGGTGTACGTCCATTTGTTAGAGGCAAATAAGGCCCAGCGAGACGGATAGACAGAGAGAATGGAGCTAGGAGGTGGTGCGAGAGGCCCAACTACTAGCTAGATAGGGGGAGGAGTGTGCGGTTGTGAGATCGATGAAAAGAGGGGCGAGAGTTTACACGTGTGTCTGACCGTATGAGAGACACGAGGCAAGGACACATAAAGGAGGAGATTGAAGGTGTGTGTGTATGTTGTAGGCAGGCATCGCTGGAGAGGTTTATCGATCGGTGTGTGTCGGAAAGGAGTTGTGGAGACTCTGGGAGAACGACCTAAAGAAAAAAATGAATGTGCCCGGTGGATAGAATGCCGAGGGAGGGGGAGGGCGAGGAGGGCGTGTGCATGCACGAGAGAAAGTTAGTGGTAGCTACAAAGGTTAGAGGATTGTGTGGGTGTAAGAGACTAACAAAGATCATAATTTGATATGAAAGCGGATTCATATATTTGAATAGGAGATCATAGTGTTTTAAACATTGCATGCATGAATATAGCGGTGATACACGTGTTGTGCACATGTTATACCATAATGTGATAATGCATGGCGTTTGCAACTCACAGCTAAATGCCGAACAATCTAAACCATACTATACATCAAACAATCTCACATTTTATTTGAATTTGTGATAATGTGTGGCGTTTGCAGCTTACAACTAAATATCGAACAATCTAAACAATACTATATATCGAACATTCTCACATTTTATTTGAATTTGTGGTAATGTGTGGTGTTTGCAACTCACATCTAAATACTTGTAGGCGTAGGGGGCGGGGCACCATACATAATGTGATAAACACATTATACATATGAGACATGGTTTAGATTATGAAGATCTAGCTAGAGCTAGAAATGTAATGTGATTTGAAATCAAAATAAAGTGGATTCAAAAAATCTAGTTCGAGTTCATATAGTACACATAGTTCATATGTAACTCGAGACTAATCATGTGGTGTGCTGTGAAGATAATACACAAACGATGGTTTAACTTGACAATAATGATGATTGTAGATCTTATTAAAACAGAGAAACGAATTCAAATGCTTTGACTTCACAACAATCATTACTGTAGATCTTATTCAAATAGAGAAACGAATTCAAATTTAGTTCATATTGAAGCGGTAGTATATACGTTTGGAATGCACTAAAACGTTCATTTGAGTAGTAGGTTGCATGCATTATACACGTAGCGAAATATTTTAATTGAACATAACATGAATTCAAAGTTTTGAATGACATTTGTAGTGCGCATTGATTTGGTACAGTACACGTTAGGCTTGTCCGGAAATTTCAACCCGCGCCTTGTTAGCCCGAAATATTTAAGATATATCTTTGTCTCGTTGTGCTCCGACAACTCCCTCCATCTCAACCCGCGCCTTGCTATTCCGAAATTACAACGCGCGCGAAAACTCCCACCTCCTGTGAAATCCCGACACGCGAAATGCCCGTGGTACCCCTGAACCGAAAGAACCGCCTCAAATCGGTGGGGGTACTTTCGTAACTTACCCCACATTTCGGACAAGCGCGTCTCTAAGCCATGGTTCCCCACTGCCATCCCATCCGCCCACCCATTCGTACACCGAGGCCGCGAAAACCCGCGACGAAACCCCACACCCTGCTCCGTCCGCCACCCAGCCGGAGCCTCTTCCCCGACGACGTCGTCCACAGCAACACCTCGACGTCCCTCATCCACCGTACCGGATGAGGATCCGTCGTCGATCTCATCGTCCCGCCGGTTCAGCCACCCCGTCCTCCACCTCCAAGGAGCTGCCCCGACGTTCCCCTCGTCTTTCGCGCCACCTCCATTCCCACACCGCCGTCTTCACCTGCACCACCGGAAGAGCATCATCATCACCGTTTCCTCGGATGAAGCTGCGGCCTAATCGGCGCCACCAAAGAGGTTGTACACTAATCGCCGCATTTTCTTCTTGATTCGATCTCACGGTGCTGCCGGCGCTCGGTCCCGAGCCGACACGGCGCGGCTCCATCCACGGCGGCGTCGCCGGCCACTTCCTCCACGGCGTCGCTCCCTCGGCGGCGACGTCCACATCAGTAGGAGCTGATGCTGCTTTAGCTCTCGCTCGCGCTGCTGCTCTGCTCTTGCTCTCGGTCCCCTGCCTGGTCTGCTCTTGCTATTGCTCTTGCTCGCGCTGCTGCTCTCGCTCTTGCTCTTGCTTGCGATGCTGCTCCGATTTAGCTACACTTCAGTCGACTGAATCGACTTTTGGGTCAGTCGATTTTCAGGGGGTGGGGGGGGCTCGCCGGGGTGAAGGAAGAACCAGCCGCAGCGGGGAGGGGGCTCGCCGGAGAGGTACCCCACTATCTATCTTAGGGTTCAGGATGGGGGCGGTGGTCGCCGGCGGTGGCGGGGCGTTGGCGGGGCGGTGGCGTGGGGATCGCCGGAGAAAAAGCTTGGCACGGGGGGCCTAGAGGGATGGCCGGGGCGGCGGCGGACCGGCGGTGGGGAGTGTTTTCGGGGCGGGCGGGGCGGCGCACCGCCGGCCGCGGGCGGCGGGGGGCTGCTGTTTGGCCGGTGGTGGCTGGTGGCTCAGGGGGGTGGAGGTTGAAGATGAACCGCAGGCCCTTGATTTCGTATCCAACGGCTGCAAAATCGACTGACCAGAGATGAAAAAGTCAGTCGACCGACGTGTAGCCTCACCTTGCTAGTGCGTTCAGTTTCGACAGCAAAATTCAGTTTCGACAGTTAAGTTCACTTTCGACAGTTAAGTTCAGTTTCGATAGTTAAGTTCAGAGATGAGCAGCTGATGTATTTTACATCTAGCACTTTGTGGTTATGTATTTTACGTCATGTATTGGAGATGCTATTAGAATTCCACTCAGGTTAACGTTGTTCGTTGTCTCTCTTGTCCTGCTTCAGCCTCGGCGTCGTACAACTCACCGGAGCTGCTCCAACGACGAAACCCTCCATCACAGCGGAGCAGTACCTCGGGCTCCATCTCCAGACGCCTAAGATCTTCTTCCCCTCCTCCGACAACAAAGTCAGCCGGAGCATCCTCACCGGCCAACCCAATCACGCTGAGATCGACATGGCTTCGCCAAAGAGGTTGTACACTTGTTGCATCTCTTTTTTACTCTACATGTTATATATATTGTCCACTGAGCACACGGATTTGTTCCTTTAGTGTCTCCTTGAAAGAAAAAACGTAGGAATTTTAATTTTCACTTGTCCTCCTTTTCAAATTCCTATTCATGAAGCACAAGACTAAGAGATAGTAGCATAATAGCATTATAACCGTACATTTTCTTGTGGTTTGACTTAATCTCACCATGCTTCTTTGCATCCTGTGATCTTCCAATTGTTGTGAATCAAACACCCAGATTGGCAGAAATCCTGTGTTTTTAAATTCTCTGTTTTGCACGTGCATTCCTATCCTATTCCTGTCTATTTCCTATCCCTGCATTGTTGGAATCCTCCAATTCAAACGAGCCCTTACAGAATTACTTCTCTTACAGATAGTTGTCAAAGAAAACCTTGCGTGGTTTGTCCCGCTCCTGCTGCGCCGTCGTCCACCCCAGCTCAGCTGCTCCAACGACAGAAGGGTCCAGCACAGCAGGGATCCGGCCTCCAGACTGTCTTTCGCCGCCTCAGATCTTCTTCCCCGCCGCTGGCAGCCATGAAAACTGCATTACCATCATCAACCGAGCAGATGACCTCGAGGACTACACGGGTCCGCAAGAGAGGTCGCACTCTTTCGTGTCTGCTTACGTTATGCATCGCTTAATATTACATGCTACTTTATCGTCCTGTTCACCGATTAGACTCTGAGTCAGCTCCAAACTAATGGTCAAACTTGAGTTTTTAAATGGTTGTGGGGTACATATCGGGGCCGCTATCAATAGTATCTATCTACTATCTGGTTAATCTCCGGTGTCTACTATGAGTTTCATGTTGGGTGGGAAACAAACAGTAAAGAAGCCATTATCTGTATTTTTTAACTGAAGCCATTATCTGCCTGCTATTATTGGTTTTGGGTCTATCCACAGGTTGCTACCATCACTCTGGATTTCTGCATGCACTCCTTACATAATCTCACTATGTTTTATTCCTATGCATGACAGTTATTGTAAACAATGGAACTGAACATGTAGAGCAAAAGAGACGAGCCTTGCGTGGCAATAAAATTTCATGCAGACGTCGCTCCATGGTAGGCGCAAAGGCAGCCCCCCTCCACGCATTTCGGATTGTAATCGAGAGGAAGATATCTGTTCTGAGGGGGATTCAGAAGGAGAAGACAACTCCTATTTACCCCCTGAGGTCTTCGCTCTAACTTGGCATGCTGATGTTGGTTATATCATGCATATGGTGTCTTGCATTGCTTACTTTATACATCAAATATGTCATCTGCTTAGTTTAGACATCCTTTGTGCGAATGCCATCTGTTTAGTTTATTCATCGTTTATGTGAATTATGCAACGCCATCTTGTTTAGCCAGGCATCATATATGTGAATTTTGCAATGCCATCCTGCTTAGCCAGTCATCTTATATGTAAATTATATCAGGCCATCCTTTTTTTCGTTACATATTACATTTGTCAACAATGTTAGTACATTCAACTGCTCTTCGTGTGCATCAGCCATTTGACACGGTGATGGCAAATTCTGGAGTGAAAACAAGGTCTTCAGAGCAGACTATGCTATCTGACGAAGCGCATATCTCGCTGGTTACGGATAGCTCCTCAGAGGAGGATTCAGAGACAGATGACCAGTCCTATTCCCCCCCCCCGAGGTGTATGCTCTAACTTGGCAGGGTTATGTTGCTCATATCGTGCGTATGGTGTCTCGCATTGCTATGTCATTTGATTAGTTTAGACATGCTTTGTGTGAATGCCACCTGTTCAGTGTCTAATTACCATATATGTGAATTATGCATTGCCATCTTGTTGCAAGACATTATATATGTGAATTATACAATGCTATCTTGTTGCAAAGGCATTATATATGTGAATTATGCAATGCCATGCTGTTTAGCCAATCATCATGTATGTGAATTATATCATGCTATCATTTTTTTGTATTACGTGTTCCATTTGTCGACAACGTTTGTATATTCAACTACTCTTCCTGTGCATCAGCCATTTGAAGCGGTGATGGAAGTATCTGGAGTGAAAACAAGGTATTCAGAGCAGACAATGCTACCTGCTGAAGCAGACATCTTGCTGGTTACAGAGAGCTCCTCAGAGGAGGATTCAGAGACTGATGACCAGTCCTATTTCCCCCCTGAGGTCTATGCTCAAACTTGGCAGGGTTATATTACCCATGTCATGCATGTTGTCTTGCATTGCTTAGTTTTTACATCATATATGGATTGCCATCTGCTTACTTGCTTACTATATAAATCATATATTTGAATTATATCATGCCATCATGTTTACATAGTACATACACATCATCTATCTGAATTATGGCATGGCAACCCATTTAATAAAGACATCATATAGTTATATCATCTCATCCTGTTTAGTGTTTACAGTCATCATATTTTGAATTATGGCATTCTATCCGTGAATGTATGTGAATTATGGCATGCCAACCTATTTAATAAACACATTATATAGTTATGTCATGTCATCCTGTTTACATAGTCTCATATTTTGAACTATGTCTTTCCATCTTTTTTAGTTAGCCATCATAATGTGAAATTGTGTCATGCTATCCTGTTTAGTTAGCCATCATATATGTGAAATTGTGTCATGCTATCCTGTTTGGTTAGACAACATAAATATGAATTATTTCATGCCCTCTTTTATTCCCCACTATCCATTGCACCTGTCTATCATACAATGTCTATACTTTCAATTACTTTTCTTGTTTATCAGCCATTTGAATTGGAGAGCGTGATGGCAGTATCTAAGGGAGTAACAACACGGTCTTCAGAAAAGATAGTGCTACCAGTTGATGCAGATAGAACCACGGTTGTACTTGCCCAAGGACCAGATCCACCACACATAACCCAGACTCTCGCAGATTGTACCCCTACCCAGTTGGACAGAGAACCAGCTACACCCCTTCTAACCCCAACCCCGGCAGATAGTAACCCAGTTCCAGTTGACACAGCACCGTCTCCACCACAGAGCACCCAAACACGAGCAGTTAGTAAGGGAACTGCAGTGCCCAAAGCACGAGGACCACCACTCCGAATCCCAACTCAACGCTTAAAGGAGAAGAAGATTTGTTCTCAGGTCAGGTTCTGTAGCTATGGTTCATACTCCTTTGCTCTTGCATTACTGTATTTACTCATACCAACTATTTTCAAATTTGAAGGATGGAATTGAAACTCCAATGGCGCAACAGGTATGTTTTAAACCTGTTTCTTTAACTGGTTTGCTGTTGTAACCTGCTCTATGTTGATTTCAGTTTCAATTGAATAAACAGTTATGTTCTCATGTCATGCACATTACAAGTGTTGTTATTGCTCTATAGTTACCCACACTTATATTCTGTCTATTCTGCTTTGTCTTGAACAAATATTATTTGAACTGTGTCTCTATCTTGATTTGGCAACAAAAACTAGAATGATATAGACCATAAAGTGACCATGGTACATAGATATATGTTTGTTTCATGCTGTTATCCTGTCCACTTTACTACTGAACTCATTTACCAAAATGAGTTTCATATACAACATGGTAAACATGTGATGTGTCTGCTTGTTTCTCTTTTAGAATGCGGACAAAATATTGGAGAACAGTACCGCGTTATCCAATGGTAAAGGAAGTAATGCAGATAAGGTTCAAGATAGTGAGACATCCCTGTTGGTCTCCAAGAAAGCTGATAAAAACTATCTTGACGACAGTGAGGGAACCCAAAAGTCCTGTCTTGATGTAGTGTTCGAGTTACTGGCCACTACTGCTGGCACAAGCTCTTCGAACTCGCTGCCTGAATCAGTTCGTCTTCTTGAGTCTCAACTTCAAGTTGAAAGACATCGATCAGATGTGCTGCGACAGGAAGCTGAAGGACTGAGGAAGTCCCTGCAGAATTCAGATGCATATTTTCTGGTGCAACAGCAAGCGCTGGAGGATTTAAGCGCCAAACAAGAGAAAGTTAATAAGCTTGCTAAGCATCTTGCCAGCATTATGGGTACCCAGGATATTGTTTCTTGAGATCTTCTGAAGTGGTTTCAGTTCTGGATTTGTTTTGCTGCGGCGTTTATTTGCGCTGGTCGCCAACTTTGACAACCAGTGTATATGATATGCTGCTTTGTTCCCTATATTTGCACTGGTGGCGAACTTTGATGCCCAGTGGATGTAATATGTGTAATAGCCGTGATAGCCTAGCGTTAGTTGCTTGCTTATTTATTTCCTTGTTGTCTTGTTTATTTGTTTGCTTGTAGTCATTGCAGTTCTTTTTCCGCGGTTAGCTAGTGGCTGCAATAACCTATTTTTTAAAACTAGGCCACAATAACCATGGGCTAATATTTACTGTAGTGACACTGGGCCTCCTACTGGCCGTAGAAACAGTGGGCCTTCTACGGGCCGTAGAAACAATGGGCCTTCTACGGGCCGTAGAAACAATGGGCCTTCTGCGGGCCGTATCATCAATGGGCCTTATACGGGCCGTATGATCGATTGGCCAAACATGGGCCAAACAGACCGCATTATGGCCGTAAACGGGCTAGAGTTGGAATCGTCCGTTCATGGGCCGACCATAACGGGCCATCGTTAATAGGCCGTATTTGATGACGCTATGAAAACGGCCCAACGTATTAACGGACCACAAACGGGCCGACTGTAACCACGGGCTGAATTTGGCCCACAAGCAGAAAATGACAGTAACGGGCCGTAAGTAAACGAATGCTGGAAATGAGCCCAAGAATAAATGGGCTCTGAGAAGGCCGAAAGATAACATGGGCTGGAAACGGCCCAACGGAATAACGGGCCGTTAATGGGTATAAAGTGATACACTGTTCATTACGGGCCAGTTTCACCACGGGCCGTTAATGGGTGTAAAGTGATACACTGTTCATTACGGGCCAGTTTCACCACGGGCCGTTAATAGGCCAAGAGTTACATAGGGCCTCATATGGGCCGAAAGACGTCATGGGCCATACATGGGCCAGAAGTGAAAACGGGCTGGAATCATATTGGATGTCCCAGATGACGCTACTGGGCCTAATTCGGATAGGGCGTAACGGGCCTTGGTTTAGCGGGCTGTAAATGGGCTATATGCGAACATGCCGTTAACAGGCTTTCCATGCGCCGGCCCGCCAGCTTTTGACCAAGTCAAACGGGCCGGCCTTTTCACATGAATGGACCACTGTTGGGCCATGCCACGTGTCGACGTATCATAGGCGCCTTCTGTCTAGTGAGTGGATGACATCTGTCCCAACGATGAGCCGACACGTGTTTCCTCTTGCCAATGATGATTTTACACGTGGAAAATCCCCATTGGCCGGGGCTGTTAACGGGTTATCGGATCCAAAACTCGACCCGATAGCTTAACGGCGTTCCGTTACGGTGGATGCCACGTGTCGGTCACCCTTGACGAAAGCACTTCTGTGACGCGCAATTTATCATCATGGAAGTGGACACTTCCGTGATGATAATTTTGGTAATGTCATGGAACACTTCTACGACAACACAGGTATGACTATCTTGATTCTGTCATAAATTTGTCATGACATGACAAAAAACGCGACCTACTGTGACAAACACGTATCATCACGGAAGTGTATTTTTTTGTAGTGTGTACCACATGCGCCAGCAACTGCAGACATTGTGAATGCCTGGCAGTCACGTGTTGATGACTACTCGATAGTTCAGTTGCCATGCTTTACGGCTTAGAATCGGGACTTCAAAGACGTTTTGAACGTCATGGAGCATATGAGATGTTCCAGGAGTTGAAGTTAATATTTCAAGCAAATGCCCGAGTGAGAGATATGAAGTCTCCAACAAGTTCTATAGCTGCAAGATGGAGGAGAATAGTTCTGTCAGTGAACACATACTCAGAATGTCTGGGTACCATAACCACTTGACTCAGCTGGGAGTTAATCTTCCTGATGATAGTGTCATTGACAGAGTTGTTCAATCACTGCCACCAAGCTATAAAGGCTTCGTGATGAACTATAATATGCAAGGGATGGAAAAGACAATTCCTGAGCTCTTCGCAATGCTAAAGGCCGCAGAGGTAGAAATCAAGAAGGAGCATCAAGTGTTGATGGTTAACAAGACCACTAGTTTCAAGAAAAAGGGAAAAGGGAAGAAGGGGAACTTCAAGAAGAACGGCAAGCAAGTTGCTGCTCAAGGGAAGAAGCCCAAGTCTGGACCTAAGCCTGAGACTGAGTGCTCTACTGCAAAGGGACTGGTAACTGCAAGCGGAACTGCCCCAAGTATTGGCGGATAAGAAGGATGGCAAAGTGAAAGGTGTATTTGATATACATGTTATTGATGTGTACCTTACTAATGCTTGTAGTAGCGCCTGGGTATTTGATACTGGTTCTATTGCTCATATTTGCAACTCGAAACAGGGGCTATGAATTAAACGAAGATTGGCTAAGGACGAGGTGATGATGCGCGTGGGAAATGGTTCCAAAGTCGATGTGATCGCCGTCGGCACGCTACCTCTACATCTACCGTCGGGATTAGTTTTAGACCTGAATAATTGTTATTTGGTGCCAGCGTTGAGCATAAACATTATATCTGGATCTTGTTTGATGCGAGACGGTTATTCATTTAAATCAGAGAATAATGGTTGTTCTATTTATATGAGTAATATCTTTTATGGTCATGCACCCTTGATGAGTGGTCTATTTCTATTGAATCTTGATTGTAGTGATACACATATTCATAATATTGAAGCCAAAAGATGCAAAGTTAATAATGATAGTGCAACTTATTTGTGGCACTGCCGTTTAGGTCATATTGGTGTAAAGCGCATCAAGAAACTCCATGCTGATGGGCTTTTGGAATCACTTGATTATGAATCACTTGATGCTTGCGAACCATGCTTCATGGGCACGATGACTAAGACTCCGTTCTCCGGAACAATGGAGCGAGCAACTGATGTTGGAAATAATACATACTGATGTATGCGGTCCGATGAGTGTTGAGGCTCGCGGCGGGTATCGTTATTTTCTGACCTTCACACATGATTTGAGCAGATATGGGTATATCTACTTAATGAAACATAAGTCTGAAACATTTGAAAAGTTCAAAGAATTTCAGAGTGAAGAGGAAAATCATCGTAACAAGAAAATAAAGTTTCTACGATCTGATTGTGTAGGAGAATATTTGAGTTATGAGTTTGGTCTTCATTTGAAACAATGTGGAATAGTTTCGCAACTCACGCCACCTAGAACACCACAGCGTAATGGTGTGTCCGAACATCGTAACCGTACTTTATTAGATATGGTGCGATCTATGATGTCTCTTACTGATTTACCACTATCGTTTTGGGGTTATGCTTTAGAGACGACTGCATTCACGTTAAATAGGGCACCATCTAAATCCTTTGAGACGACACCATATGAATTGTGGTTTGGCAAGAAACCCAAGTTGTCGTTTCATAAAGTTTGGGGCTGCGATGCTTATGTGAAAAAGCTTCAATATGATAAGCTCGAACCCAATGCGGAGAAATGTGTCTTCATAGGATACCCAAAGAAGACTGTTGGGTACACCTTCTATCACAGATCCGAAGGCAAGATATTCGTTCCTAAGAATGGATCCTTTCTAGATAAGATGTTTCTCTCGAAAGAAGTGAGTGGGAGGAATGTAGAAATTGATGAGGTAATTGTACCTTCTCCCCAATTGGAAAGTAGTTCATCACAGAAATCAGTTCCAGTGATGCCTACACCAATTAGTGAGGAAGTTAATGATGATGATCATGAAACTTCGAATCAAGTTACTACCGAACCTCGTAGGTCAACCAGAGTATGTTCCGCACCAGAATGGTATGGTAATCCTGTTCTGGAAGTCATGTTACTAGACCATGATGAACCTACGAACTATGAGGAAGCGATGATGAGCCCAGATTCCACGAAATGGCTTGAGGCCATGAAATCTGAGATGGGATCCATGTATGAGAACAAAGTGTGGACTTTTGTTGACTTGCCCGATGATCGGCAAGCCATCGAGAATAAATGGATCTTCAAGAAGAAGAATGACGCTGACGGCAATGTTACTGTCTACAAAGCTCGACTTGTTGTGAAAAGTTTTCGACAAGTTCAAGGAGTTGACTATGATGAGACCTTCTCACCAGTAGCGATGCTTAAGTCTGTCCGAATCATGTTAGCAATTGCCGCTTTTTATGATTATGAAATTTGGCAAATGGATGTCAAAACTGCATTCCTTAATGGATATCTTAAAGAAGAGTTGTATATGATGCAACCAGAAGGTTTTGTCGATCCTAAAGGTGCTAACAAAGTGTGCAAGCTCCAGCGATACATTTATGGACTGGTGCAAGCCTCTCGGAGTTGGAATATACGCTTTGGTAGTGTGATCAAAGCATATGGTTTTATATAGACTTTTGGAGAAGCCTGTATTAACAAGAAAGTGAGTGGGAGCTCTGTAGCATTTCTAATATTATATGTGGATGACATATTGTTGATTGGAAATAATATAGAATTTCTGGATAGTATAAAAAGGATACTTGAATAAGAATTTTTCAATGAAAGACCTCGGTGAAGCTGCTTATATATTGGGCATCAAGATCTATAGAGATAGATCAAGACGCTTAATTGGACTTTCACAAAGCACATACCTTGATAAAGTTTTGAAGAAGTTCAAAATGGATCAGTCAAAGAAAGGGTTCTTGCCCGTGTTACATGGTGTGAAGTTGAGTCAGACTCAATGCCCGACCACTGCAGAAGATAGAGAGAAAATGAAAGTCATTCCCTATGACTCAGCTATAGGTTCTATCATGTATGCAATGCTGTGTACCAGACCTGATGTGTGCCTTGCTATAAGTATAGCAGGGAGGTACCAAAGTAATCCAGGAGTGGATCACTAGACAGTGGTCAAGAACATCCTGAAATACCTGAAAAGGACTAAGGATATGTTTCTCGTTTATGGAGGTGACAAAGAGCTCGTCGTAAATGGTTACGTCGATGCAAGCTTTGACACTGATCCGGATGACTCTAAGTCACAAACCAGATACATATTTATATTGAATGGTGGGGCTGTTAGTTGGTGTAGTTCCAAGCAGAGCGTCGTGGCGGGATCTACGTGTGAAGCGGAGTACATAGCTGCTTTAGAAGCAGCAAATGAAGGAGTCTGGATGAAGGAGTTCATATCCGATCTAGGTGTAATACCTAGTGCATCGGGTCCAATGAAAATCTTTTGTGACAATACTGGAGCAAAAGCCTTGGCGAAGGAATCCAGATTTCACAAGAGAACCAAACACATCAAGAGACGCTTCAATTCCATCAGTGATCTAGTCAAGGAGGGAGACATAACGATTTGTAAAATACATACGGATCTGAATGTTGTAGACCCGTTGACTAAGCCTCTTCCATGAGCAAAACATGATCAGCACCAAGACTCCATTGGTGTTAGAATCATTACTATGTAATCTAGATTATTGACTCTAGTCCATGTGGGAGACTGAAGGAAATATACCCTAGAGGCAATAAAAAGCTGTTATTTATATTTCCTTATATCATGATAAATATTTATTATTCATGCTAGAATTGTATTAACCGGAAACTTAGTACATGTGTGAATACATAGACAAAACTGAGTGTCCACTACTAGGGAAAACCTTCTACACAGAACTTTAGCAGTAGCGCTTGTTAAAAAAGCACGCTAGTGCTAACTAGTAGTAGCGCGTTGGCGAAAACCGCGCTACCGATACATATGTAGCAGTAGTGCGTCTAACGATAAAAGCGCTACTACTAAAATTCCCACTACTAAGCCGATAGGCTACACATAGTAGTAGCGTTCTTATAGAAACAGCGCTACCGCTACTAGTTTTGTAGCAGCGCGTTTACGTAGAAAGGTGCTACTGCTAACGAAAATAAAATTAAATGGAAAGCAAATAGAAAAGTAAATGAAAATGAAAGAAATGGAAAAGGAGAAAGGAAAAAAATAAAATGTAAAGAAAAATAAATGAAAAAGGAAAAAAATAGAAAGGCATAGCAGTAGCGCATGTTCTGAAACGCGCTATAGCTAACTTAGCAGTAGCGCACTTCGTAATCACGCGCTATAGCTAAGTTAGATATAGCTAATGTAGAAGTGGCGCCTTTCCTGGAACGCGCTACTGCTACTTTTGACTTAACCGTGCGGTTCTTTCTTCCCCATGGCCACTTCCCCCAAATCCAACTTTTGGTGGCGGTCGCGAGGGCCAGTGAGTGTGCAGAGGCTTGAGGACCCCACGGAGGTGGTACGTCACCGTGTCAGCGAGGAGGACGCGCACGTCCGTCGCTACTTGGTTGCGTTGGAGCACAGGTTCTCCAATACCTGGCAGGTTCTCCAGGGATCTCACTGAAGCTATGATGTCCACCGCCGCACCGATACCCATCGTTCGTGTAACATCCCAAATTTTCAATTTGGAATGTTATACATAGATCATTCATTGCATAGCATATTTTATTGCATTTTGACAAATCCTCGATAAATCCTAAGCAACTCAAGGACCCTCGGAGAGAGTTGGGGATTTTCTCGATTTTTCATATTTGATTTTATCAAATAATAAAACGAGGATTTTGGTTTTAATTATTTTCCCTCCGGAAAAATATTTCACATTAAAATAAATGAGAGGAGAAAATATGACTTCTCCAAAACAATTGAAATATTGGAGGAAAAATATTAAAATCATATATTGGATTTTATCCGGATTTTATTTGCAATTTTAATTGCATTAAAAAAATTGCACGTCTTCAAAACTTCATTTTTGTGTCAAAAACATGTTCACCCTGTTCTAATTATTTTAACTAGACGGGGAAAATTTGTTTTATCTTTTTTTGGATTTTTATTTATTTTTCTGTGATTTTTTCCGGCGGAATGTTTAAAAAAAATGCGCCGCGCCCGACCGGGCCGAGGCCCAGCCGCGCGGCCGGCCTAGCCGCGCCGTCTCCTCCGCGCGTACGCCAGCGCCGCCGCGCCCGTGTCCGGCTCGGACACGCCGGAGCCTCGCCGTCTTGCCCCCTCCTCCAAGCAGCCCCCCTCCTTATATACCCCCGCCGCCGCCCCCTCCCCTCACCCCGAGCCCCGCCTCGACCCGCACCCGCCGCCGCCGCCGGAGCCCGAGGAGCCGTCGTCCCGTTCGCCGAACCCTGCCGCCCCCGCCGCCCCTCGCCACCCCGTCGCTGCCCCAAGCCCGCCCGAGCCCCGCCGCCCCTCGCCGAGCCCCCGCCGGAGCCCAGCCGACCCCGCCGGAGCTCCGTTCCGACGAGGTACCGACTCGCCGCCGTTTGCCCGTTTTTTTTTTAAAAACCGTTCGTTTTTTAAACCCTAGATCGGTTTATTTTCTTCGGTTTTATTATTTAGTGAACGTTCACCGACCCGTTCGTTTTAACGAACTTGTTCGTCGGATTTTTCTCTGTTAACGAACGTCCGTTCGTTAACCGTTCGTCAGTTTTCTTTTTCGTCGGATTTTTCCGCGATTATTTCAGATCTTGATTTCTGATCGGATCTTCGTTTTCGTTTAACTTTTCGCTCGTTTATCGGAATCAGGCGATTCAAGCGCCTAGAGTTTCGTCTTGAAATTCTCTTTCTGTTTAACCTACTCAAACAAGTTTTTGCTACTGTAAAATTTGACCTAGATCCAGATTCGTAAACGAAGCTTGTTTCTTTCGCCATTTGACTTTCGTTGCTTCGTTCGGGTTGATCTTTTTGCAAACCGGAGTTCTTAAGTTGAACTTTCTGGTTGGATCTTTCATTCGAGTTTTACCTATGCATTAGATGAGTACTTATTGTTTGCTTGTTTGTTTGCGATAGAGTACCCGGAGTGTGCCGCTTGTTACTTCGAATCGCTAGGTTTCGCGGATCATCAGCAAGGCAAGTAACACTTTGATCATACTTTTCCATACCCAGTTTTTATTGCATTAGGTCAATCCTCAAACACTGCATGGTTAGGATCTAATTAAACTGTGGGTATTGGTAAGTAGTTGAGGTAGTACCTATTACCTGTTTTATTCAAACCCTTGGGAGTTATTTCTACGTTGCTATTATATTGCCATGCTATGCTCGTAGACGTGGATTGGGTTTGAGTGATATCCATGGAGGACGCCAAGGAGGACGCACCGTAGGCCAGTATGTGGAGGATTTCAGTAAGTTAGCACGTTATGCACCAGATGACGTTGCTACAGATGCAGCCAAGCAGGAGAAATTTTTGGAAGGACTGAATGATGAACTGAGTATGCAGTTGATGGTAGCAACTTTCAACAACTACCAGGAGTTGGTAGATAGAGCACTCATGATTGAAGGAAAGCAGCAGCAGATTGAAAACCGTAAGAGGAAGTATGGACAAGGGAAGTATAATTCTGGAGCTCAACAGAAGCCACGATTTGCCCCGAAACCGGGAGGACAGTTTCAGCATACCCATGGAGGAGGTAGTTCGCACAACCATAATGGCTCCAAGAATGGTAATGGGAATGGAGGAACCAATGGACAGAACCGCACCAACCCATCTACCCCAGCCAAGAGGGATCTAAGTCATGTTACTTGTTTCAAGTGCCAGAAGACTGGACATTATGCAACTGATTGTCCTGAAGCCCAAAATGGAAATGGCAATGGAAGCTCTGGGAAGAAGCCGAAACCGTTCAACAAAGGACATGTGAACCACGTGAGCGTGGAGGAGGTTGAAGCACAGCCTGATGCAGTAATAGGTAAGTTTTTGGTTAAGTCATTTACTGCAATCGTTCTTTTCGATACTGGTGCATCGCATTCATACATATCAAGGGGATTTGTGGATAAGTTTAAGTTTTCCACCAAAGTTCTCAGAACACCTATGTTAGTAACCTCGCCAGCAGCAGAGTATATGGCAAGCCAAGGATGTTTTCAGATGCCATTGGCCATTGGTAGGCATGTTTTCCCCTCAGATCTAATAATTTTGGAGTCGCAAGGTTTGGATGTGATTTTGGGAATGGATTGGCTATCGATGTATGGAGGAAACATCGATTGCGCCAGTAAGTCGATTTTTCTTACCACCCCAGAAGGGAAAAGGATCAAGTATGTATCCCGGCATATGCCGAAGAGGACTCAAGTGAATTCCTTATCAGGAGTTGTACAGGAGGAAGTACCAGTGGTGAAGGATTACCCGGATGTATTTCCAGAAGAGTTGCCAGGCATGCCACCAGATAGAGACATTGAGTTTTTTATTGAACTTTTGCCAGGCACAGGGCCAATATCTAAGAGACCGTACAGGATGCCCGCAAAGGATTTGGAGGAGATTAAGAAGCAGATTAAGGAGTTACTGGATAAAGGCTATATTCGCCCAAGTTCGTCACCTTGGGGATCACCAGTACTTCTAGTGGAGAAGAAAGATGGATCGTTGAGGATGGTTGTTGATTACCGTGGATTGAATGAAGTGACCATCAAGAACAAGTACCCACTGCCGATGATCAATGATCTGTTTGACCGCCTACAAGGAGCTAAAGTATTTTCCAAGATCGATCTACGATCAGGATACCATCAGTTAAAGATTCGAGAGCAGGATATACCTAAGACGGCTTTTACCACCAGGTATGGGCTATATGAGTATACCGTTATGTCATTTGGTCTGACTAACGCACCTTCCTATTTCATGAACCTGATGAACAAAGTGTTTATGGAGTTTCTGGATAAGTTCGTCGTGGTGTTCATTGCCGATATTTTAGTCTTTTCCAAGAATGAGGAAGAGCATGAGGAGCATTTGCGATTGGTACTTGAGAAGCTCAGAGAACATCAGCTATATGCCAAGTTCAGCAAATGTGAATTTTGGCTGAAGGAAGTTGGATTTCTCGGACATGTTATTTCTGGAGAAGGAATAGCAGTAGACCGTGCCAAAGTTGACACAGTGACAAGTTGGGAATCACCCACGTCAGTTGGAGAGATCCGGAGTTTTCTTGGACTTGCAGCATACTACCGGAGGTTCATCGAGAATTTCTCGAAGATTGCTAAACCCATGACTGAGCTATTTAAGAAGGACACCAAATTCAATTGGACTGAGGAATGTGAAGCTAGTTTCCAAGAGTTGAAGAAACGATTGGTTACGTCACCAGTGTTGATTCTGCCAGATCAACGCAAGGATTATGAAGTTTATTGCGACGCTTCTCGTCGAGGACTTGGAGCAGTGCTTATGCAGGAAGGAAGAGTTGTGTCATATGCTTCATGACAACTTAAACCCCATGAGAAGAATTATGCTACGCATGATTTGGAGTTAACAGCCGTGGTGCATGCGTTGAAGACATGGAGACATTTTCTCATCGGAAACCATTGTGAGGTGTACACGGATCACAAGAGTTTGAAGTATATTTTCACACAGAAGGAGTTAAACCTCAGACAGAGGAGATGGTTGGAGCTCATTAAGGATTATGATATGAGATTGCATTATCACCCAGGGAAGGCTAAAGTAGTAGCAGACGCGTTGAGCCGCAAGAGCCATGTCAACACCCTCATGACAGGAGAGTTACCTCAGGAGTTAGTCGAGGACCTTCGCGAGCTATGTTTGGAGATAGTCCCAAGAGGCTATTTAGCGACACTGGAGATTCAGTCTACCTTGA
Organism: Triticum aestivum; assembly: GCF_018294505.1. NCBI lineage: Eukaryota > Viridiplantae > Streptophyta > Magnoliopsida > Poales > Poaceae > Triticum > Triticum aestivum. The sequence continues at coordinate 83,304,258 of NC_057796.1, read as the reverse complement.
TGGAAAGGATCAGAGAAGCTCAGAAGACAGACAAGGAGATTGACGAGATAAAGGAGAAGATGAGCAAAGGAAAAGCCAAGGGATTTCGTGAGGATGAGCACGATACCTTATGGTTTGAGGACCGCGTATATGTGCCAAATGATCCGGAGATCAGGAAGTTGATTTTGCAAGAGGCCCATGATTCACCGTACTCGATTCACCCAGGAAATACCAAGATGTATTTGGATCTGAAGAATACTTTCTGGTGGACTGGAATGAAGAAGGATATTGCGGAATATGTAGCAGTTTGTGATGTGTGTCAGAGAGTGAAGGCAGAGCATCAGAAGCCAGCAGGATTGCTACAACCATTGCCGATACCCGAATGGAAGTGGGATAAAATAGGCATGGATTTTATCACGGGATTGCCCAGGACTCGTTCAGGCTATGACTCAATATGGGTTGTAGTCGACCGTTTGACGAAAGTAGCTCATTTCATTCGAGTGAAGACCACTTACACCAGTGCTAAGTTGGCAAAGATATACATGACCAGGATCGTATGTTTGCATGGAGTTCTGAGGACCATTGTATCAGACAGAGGAACCCAGTTTACCTCAAAGTTTTGGAAGCAGTTACATGAAACATTGGGAACCAGGCTAGAATTTAGTACAACCTTTCACCCACAGACAGATGGACAGACCGAGAGAGTCAATCAGATTTTGGAGGACATGCTGAGAGCTTGTGCACTAGATTATGGATCTAGTTGGGACGACAATTTGCCATATGCAGAGTTTTCTTACAACAACAGTTATCAAACCAGTTTGAAGATGGCCCCTTTCGAAGCTTTGTACGGAAGAAGGTGTAGAACACCGTTGTTATGGGACGAAGTTGGAGACCGTCAGTTGTTTGGACCAGGTTTGATTAAGGAGTCTGAACAGAAAGTGAGGTTGATTCGCGATAGGCTCAAGGTAGCCCAGTCCAGACAGAAGAGTTATGCGGATTCTAAACGAAAGGAGACAGTTCACGAAGTCGGAGACAGAGTTTATCTCCGAGTATCACCACTTCGAGGAGTGAAGCGCTTTGGAGTTAAGGGAAAGCTAGCGCCCCATTTTATCGGACCATACAGAGTTTTGGAACGTATGGGAGAAGTTGCCTACAAGCTGGAATTGCCCGAAGGATTGTCAGGAGTTCATGATGTATTTCATGTTTCCCAGTTGAAGAAGTGCCACGGAGAGATGGCTCAGATACCACTGAGAGATACCGTGCCGCTGGAAGCGATTCGGCTAGAAAGTGATTTGACCTATGAGGAGAAACCAGTTAAGATTCTTGAGTATGCCAGCCGAGTTACCCACAGTAAGGTTATCAAGTTTTGCAAAGTCCAGTGGAGTCACCACACGGAAGATGAAGCCACCTGGGAGCGAGAGGAATATCTACGGAAGGACCACTCCCACCTGTTTTCTAGCCAACCCGAATCTCGAGGGCGAGATTCATCTTAAGGGGGTAGGTTTGCAACATCCCAAATTTTCAATTTGGAATGTTATACATAGATCATTCATTCCATAGCATATTTTATTGCATTTTGACAAATCCTCGATAAATCCTAAGCAACTCAAGGACCCTCAGAGAGAGTTGGGGATTTTCTCGATTTTTCATATTCGATTTTATCAAATAATAAAACGAGGATTTTGGTTTTAATTATTTTCCCTCCGGAAAAATATTTCACATTAAAATAAATGAGAGGAGAAAATATGACTTCCCCAAAACAATTGAAATATTGGAGGAAAAATATTAAAATCATATATTGGATTTTATCCGGATTTTATTTGCAATTTTAATTGCATTAAAAAATTGCACGTTTTCAAAACTTCATTTTTGTGTCAAAAAAATGTTCACCCTGTTCTAATTATTTTAACTAGACGGGGAAAATTTGTTTTATCTTTTTTTGGATTTTGATTTAATTTTCTGTGATTTTTTTCCGGCGGAATGTTTAAAAAAAACGCGCCGCGCCCGACCGGGCCGAGGCCCAGCCGAGCGGCCAGCCCAGCCGCGCCGTCTCCTCCGCGCGTCCGCCAGCGCCGCCGCGCCCGTGTCCGGCTCGGACACGCCGGTGCCCCGCCGCCTTGCCCCCTCCTCCAAGCAGCCCCTCCTCCTTATATACCCCCGCCGCCGCCCCTCCCCTCACCCCGAGCCCCGCCTCGACCCGCACCCGCCGCCGCCGCCGGAGCCCGAGGAGCCGCCGCCCCGTTCGCCGAACCCCGCCGCCCCCGCCGCCCCTCGCCACCCCGTCGCCGCCCCAAGCCCGCCCGAGCCCCGCCGCCCTCGCCGCCCCTCGCCGAGCCCCCGCCGGAGCCCAGCCGACCCCGCCGGAGCTCCGTTCCGATGAGGTACCGACTCGCCGCCGTTTGCCGGTTTTTTTAAACCGTTCGTTTTTTTAACCCTAGATCGGTTTATTTTCTTCGATTTTATTATTTAGTGAACGTTCACCGACCCGTTCGTTTTAACGAACGTGTTAGTCGGATTTTTCTCTCTTAACGAACGTCCGTTCGTCAGTTTTCTTTTTCGTCGGATTTTTCCGCGATTATTTCAGATCTCGATTTCTGATCGGATCTTCGTTTTCGTTTAACTTTTCGCTCGTTTATCGGAATCAGGCGATTCAAGTGCCTAGAGTTTCGTCTCGAAATTCTCTTTCCGTTTAACCTACTCAAACAAGTTTTTGCTACTGTAAAATTTGACCTAGATCTAGATTAGTAAACAAAGCTTGTTTCTTTCGCCGTTTGACTTTCGTTGCTTCGTTTGGGTTGATTCTTTTTGCAAACCGGAGTTCTTAAGTTGAACTTTCTGGTTGGATCTTTCATTCGAGTTTTACTTGTGCATTAGATGAGTACTTATTGTTTGCTTGTTTGTTTGCGATAGAGTACCCGGAGTGTGCCGCTTGTTACTTCGAATCGCTAGGTTTCGCGGATCATCAACAAGGCAAGTAACACTTTGATCATACTTTTCCATACCCAGTTTTTATTGCATTAGATCAATCCTCAAACACTGCATGGTTAGGATCTAATTAAACTATGGGTATTGGGAAGTAGTTGAGGTAGTACCTATTACCTGTTTTATTCAAACCCTTGGGAGTTATTTCTACGTTGCTATTATATTGCCATGCTATGCTCGTAGACGTGGATTGGGTTTGAGTGATATCCATGGCAGATGTGAGATTGTTAATAATGGTTTACTTAAGGTGGCAACTAAAACTCACATCTGGGTGGATTGAGGCACCTGGGGAACCCAGTGTTGTCTGTTTGTATAAGGACCGCCACCCAGGCTCAAAGGGATCATAAGATTATTCATGCTGGAAACTTCAGTGTGCAGCCACAAGCTATTATGGGCTCTAGCATAGTTGAGTAGGTTACATGATCTCTTGAAGAGGTGGGCTAGCAGATGTAGGGGAAAGTAGGTGTAACTGTCCATCCGGAGTAAAGAGTGATTGTTTCTGAAAGACTGTGTCTCGGTCATCCGTTTCTCAAACATCATGTAGTGCGAGAATCAAGCGGAGGCGATCGAGTCTTGTGGGGAAAAGTGCGCAAACCTCTGCAGATTGTACAAACTAATCATGGTTAGCCGTGTCCCCGGTTATGGACAACTTGAGTATCTAGTACCTGGATTATCATGTGAATCTCATCACCATGTTATTTTAATTAATTTTGTTGGGTTATTGATGACATTTAATTGGGATTGAGATGATGTCAACCATCTCAATGTTTAACAACCACCATGATAGTTAAATAAAATTTATTCCTTTGCAGTAGGGAAAAATTGGCTTTTCGCAAAACTTTAACCATAGAGCTTTCCACCAGCCAAATATGCATGTAGTATAGCATTATTATGTTCATTATTCTCTATGTGTTATTTTGCCAGCATACTCCATGTGCTGACCCGTTTTCGGGCTGCAACATTTGATGTTGCAGACTTTTCAGACGACGAGTAAGGTGCCTTAGGTCGTGGTCTTATACTCAGTGATGCCGCTGGAGTTGATGGACTCACTTATCTTCCAAGTCTTCCGCTGTTATCGTATTTAGATGGCCTTAAGCCATATTTATCATACTTATTCTCTTTGGAGATATTTGATGTAATAAGTGTGTGATTGCTACTCTGTTATAAATCCTCCATTTGTACTGTGCGTGTCAGCATTACTGATCCAGGGATGACACTGGTGCACAACAGCACAGACTATTTGAGGTCTGGTCGCTACAGTTCGCTAGGGTTTTAGTTGTATTAGTGATGTTATATGTATGATACTATTCGAAATGTATTAGTGATAATATTCGACGATGTACAGACGCAAGAGATGATTTACTTTCGCTTATTGAATGCATGCTAATTTGAATACTTATTTATTTTACGATTTGGTTTTGCTTATTAAATGCTCAAATTGGAGAAGTACTCCTATTTTTAATGCTCAAATTGGACCCCACTATGCAAGGCGTATGCATTTTATTAGTTGATAGCTTATAGGGTTTTTGTTTCTACAGAAATCTAGGAGCCCCTCCATCATCCCCGCCGTCGTCCTTGTCACTGACCCCCTCCGACCTCGAGGTGAGACCAGCCAAATCTCCATGTCAATATGAGTCTTATAAGATATGATGTAGATAAAAACATGTATATCTTGTGGTTGCCTGTAGCGACCCGACCTCAAACGGTCAAGTCTCTGTGCTTAAGTGTCATCCCTGGATCGGTATTCTGACACACACAGTACTCGAGGATTTATAACAGAGGTAAATCACATGTATAAAGTAACATAAATACTATTACCTCAATCCAAATAGCGGAAGTAACAACAAGGTTGTGGATTCCCATCAACACCAACGGCAAAGTTGAGTGTAGAAATCATAACCCTAACGTATCACTTACTCGTCGTAAGGTCCTGCAACATGAGACGTTGTAGCCACAAAGGGTCAGTACATTGAATGTACTGGCAAATTCACACCATAGGATAATGATGAATAATAGCTAGCACTACATGCATATATGGCTGGTGGAAAAGCTCCATGATTATAATGTTTTTGCGAAAAGCCAATTTTTTCTACTACAAAGGAATAAGTTTATTTAACTACAAAGTTGGTTGAAAAATATTGAGAAGGTTCCTCCAACTCAATCCCAAATTAACATCAATAACCCAACAAATTATTTAAGTAACGTGATGAGATCAATATGATAATCCAAGAACTAGATACACAAGATGTCCATAACCGGGGACACGGCTAACCATGATTAGTTTATACACTCTGCAGAGGTTTGCGCATTTTTCCCCACAAGACTCGATCGCCTCCGTTGGATTTCTCGCACTACATGGTGTTTGAGAAATGGATGACCGAGGCACAGTCTTTCAGGAGCATTTACTCTCTACTCCGGGCGGACCGGTACACCTACAATCCCCCTACATCTACTAGTGCACCTCTTCGAGAGCTCACGCAACTTACTCAACTATGCCAGAGCCCATAATGGCTTGTGGCTGCACACGGAAGTTTCTAGCATGAATAATCTTATGATCCCTTTGAGCCTGGGTGGCGAACCATAGGATGATCACACGGTATAACCCCGGGATATCCTAGGACAACACTGGTATATCCCCAGGTGTCCGGGAAAGTCCACTGGTATATCCCCAGGGTGCCCCTACCAATCCACCCAGATGTGTATTAAAGTTGCCACCTTAAGTTGAACCATTAAGTAAACAATCTCACATCTGTCATGGAATACACTCAAACCCAATCCACGTCTACAAGCATACCATAGCAGTATAAGCATAACGTAGTAGTAACTCCCAAGGTTTGAATGCAGGACAATAGGTTCTACCTCATCAACTACCTCCGAATACCCACATGTTATCAATTCCTAACCATGCAATGTTTGAGGGTGAAACTAATGCATAAAAAGCTGGGTAATGAAAAGTATGATCAAAGTATGAACTTGCCTGTACTGTTGATGAAGATGATTTGCACTCGTAACTCCTGATAGTTCTACTCATCACACTCCGATCAATCTATCGTGAGCAAGCAATAGTAACCACACATAAGCAATCACTCAAAAGATCGGAAAGAACGAAGAATACAATTCAGAAAACTTCAAAACCAAGCGAATAACTCTTGCAACAGAAAACATTTTCTAATAGTACCAAAATTAAGTGAATTTGGCTTTATCAGAAAGTTTAGGTCAAGAGCTTTAATTTGCAAAAAGAATCAACTAAATTGGAGTTATAAAACTCAAGTTACGATCAAACGAAATTCAAATACAAAACTGTTTGAAAAACAAATTTTAAACTTTCAAAAACATGTTTAAGTAGGATTACTGGATAGAGGGGATCATAACGAAGAAGTGGGCGTTGGTTTCGTTGGATTTGGATAAACGGGTAAAAAGATGTGGTCGTTTGAAAAACAGGGGCCAAACTGTAAAGAAACTAATTATGGATAGGTCCCTGACTAAAACTAACAGAAAAAGAAAAGACTAAATAATGAACGTTCGTTTTCTAAACCTAACCAGCGAACGTTCTCTAACTAAATAAACCCAAACAAAAACAGGTTTTATAAAAAAACAATCTAGGGTTTTTGAAAAGAAAACAAAAAAACCATAGGAAACCGAGTGGTTTTGTACCGGTTCTCGCGGATTTGGTCGGCGGCGAGAAAAACCAACGGCGATGGCGGCGGCGTTCACCGGCGAGCGGGGCGAGGCGGCGACGGGCGGCGTCGGCGGCGGAGCGACTCAGGCGGCGGCGGCGGCGGCGCGGCGCGAGACAGCAACGCGGGCGGCGGTGGCGAAGTAGGCGGCGGCGCAGGCGAGCAGCGGCGGCTGAGGGATCTGCGGCGGCGGCGTGATGCGGGAGGGCGGCGGTGGTGCAAAGAGAGAGGCGGGGCCGAGGCCTCAGCTTTATAGGAGGGCGGGGCGGCTCCGAGGCGTGGAGGAGGGGCAACGGAGAGGCGGCGGAGGGAGTCCCGCACGGGCACGGGCGGCGACGGCAATTCCGTGGCAGAGGCGGACTCCGCCGGAGTCGGGGACGGGCGCGGGCGCGCTGGGCCGCGGCCTGGCTGGGAGCTGGGCCGGCCCAGTCGGCGGGAGGAAAAAAAATTATAAAGATTTTCCAGACAAACAAAAATAAATAAAACAAAATAACCAAAAATATTATATAGGCATATAATATATCAAAATTCTCAGAAAATTATTTTCTACAACCTGAACATTTTACTAACTTAAAACAAAGCACAAAAATTCAAATAAAGCAAAGAGTGCTTCTGGTGCAATAAAACCCAATAAAATCATTTTTAAAATACCAAAATGATTTCAAATTTATTTCTCTCCAATTTTCTAATGTAGGGAATCATTTTACCCTAATTTCCATATATTTTATTTTTGGAGAAAATAATTTGAATAAAAGCCAAATAACTCCAAATTGAAAATAATTCCAATGGGACTTTAAATTTAATTCTTTTAAAACTTCCGACTCATTTTTCATATGTTTTGAAGAAGTCATTTTATCTTCTCTCATGAAAATCATTGAGTTGCTTAAAGTTCTGAATTTTAAATATTTTGAAATGAAATTCAAATGTTTTCAAAAACCCTTTTTATTTAAATAAATGGAAGAAGTCATGTCATCTTCTCTCCAGGGTTTTGTGATGAAAAGTATTTGAATTCACGGAGATCATAAATGCAAAATTGAAAGTTTGGGAAAGTCCTTTTATTCCCTCTCATTTAACTTTCAAAAAGTTTCAAATTTCACTCACTTCCAGTCAATCAATCACACAACAATCAATCAAATCTATCTATTTAATATAACGTTCCAAAATTTAGAACTTTGGGATGTTACAAACCTACCACCCTTAAAATGAATCTCATCCTCGAGATTCGAAGAGGCTAGAAAGAAATAGGTTAGGTTTGGGGGTCTTCTCAAAATCCATCAATCGTCACAGGGGGTCTGGGGTGCTACCACCCTTAGAATCATTGTTACGGTTCCATCAAAACTCATATACTCCATCCTTATTGTTGGCAGTGTCGATCTTCTCAGATCTTGAGGATAATTCCTTCTTTGGGCTCTTCCGGTAGTGGCATAACCTTTTCCTCGATTCTTCTGTCCTTTATTCTTAGTAAGGTTATTCCAAGACTGGGTCTTCTTAGCTGACGGGTCTGGCGCCAATACTAAACAACTATCGATATCTCATGGTGGTTAACCATTTATGGTTTCTCCTGCAGGAAGTGGGTCTGGGTTGAACCTCACCGTATGACCTACGGTTGGCAAAAGCTGCCTTGTACCAGGGAAATTACTTATACCATTCTAAGGTTCAAACAGGGTTTAATATCATCGTCTCTCTACTATAGGCAAGTCACTCATATTTACCATCCCATATAGCAAGGCAAATAATAAGAGTAAGTCGGTATGGTGATCAATCCATCCCGCACCCAAATCATTACCTTGTACATGGTTTAGTGAATCTCGCATTCTAACACTCGGTCATCCTCACAAGCATTGCAGAATTTCTCTTGTCGACGAACTGGGTTCGGATAAATCCATTGATTCTGCAAGCTAAACAATCATCTAACGTTCCTTCACAACTCTCAGGTTTTGCGTTACTCCTATAAGATCGTCTATCGATAAAATCATAACTTCTTCCAGGGTTTTTCCTTCAGCAAGAGTGTGCTTGGTTCTTGGCAAGTCCTCGGGCCTGTGGGTTATGGCCCATCTCATCACTTGTAAACCTTGAAATCATCATCGGGGCAGCTGATCACTAATCCAACATCCAACTTCCTAGCATTCTTAAATCCATCCAATTGTACTGTCTCCCTTCCTTCTATTTGTACCAAACTCTGACGTGGTTACTCAGACTCATCATGGAGTCACAATTGCTCCATATTACCAACATTCTACCTCCTTTACATCCAATAATACTCCATACCTTCATACTCTTGGGGTATCCCACATATCGAGGTAAAACTTATACTTATGAAGTCCACTCCGTGGAACATCATTATCCTTTCCAGGGGTCAAATCTTCTCACGGGGTACTACCACCCTTGAAATGCACAAGTTCATCCATAGACCATATTTCTCATATCCTCGAAAATGGTCAAAATCTTTCTTCATAGAATAGCAACTCATAAAATCCAAATCAGTACCAACGAGGCTAACTTTATTGATTCTCCAATTATTTCAATCTCCTGCGTTTCCATCACATGCCTCAACTCAACACCTCAATACAAAAGAGTTGTTCCCACTACTACTACTATACTTCTCACAGACACAACTAATTATCACAAGTCTCCTTCTCCTTGGGACAATCTCTGGCAAAGTGCCCTACTTCATTACAACAAAAACATATTACTTCTGACAGGTCTCGAGGTTTCCTTTTTGGGCAACGGCTGAAGTAGTGCCCTGACTCCTTGCACCTGAAATAGGTGATATGACTTAGGTCCTTCCTTGTATCCAATCTATTTTTCTTCCTGGACTTTTCTGTTCCAATCAGGGCTTCTATTTCTTGTGGGTCATACTCTACTTCCTCTGTCGGGAATTCTACTAGATCCCCATTCAGACAATTTTGGGAGATGTGTCCTTCTTCTCCACATGAATAGCATGACTTAGTGCATGGTTTAATTGGGTCTTCTTCGGGTGTGTCCTCCACCTCTTCCTTCATCTCAGGTTCTTCTAAAATTTCCATGAGGGCTCCTTTCATTGCTTCTTTCCTCTGCTGGATGGTTCTTTGTACCATGGGGTAAATGTGACACTGAGCAGGGTAGTGGGTAGTCCCTTCACATAAGAAACAAGTAATCTGCCTAGTTGGGCATTCTTCAGCTGGGTGACTTTCTTCACAATTAGGGCATTCACCCTTGTGTTCCTTATGGTTGTGTCCTATTTCTCCACAAAGCTTGCATGCACAGGGTTTATTCATATCATTTCCATAAGGCTTCAACTCCTGGGACACAAACTGAGACTTTGGCAAAGTCAACTTAAGTTCCTTCCAAGTGGTTACTCCTTGCCATCCATTGATGGTTTGGCACATCCTCCACCAAGTAGCAGCACCTCTTTCAAAACACTTAAGAGCATGCTGGGTCATATCCTTTCCGGCTATAGTGTTATTCTCCATATGATCTTCCATGTTATGAATCCATCGGTCTGTCTCCAATTGAGTCATTGGTCCAGAAAATATAAGCCCATCTCCATTCATCCTCTATTGGGTCCATGGGTTTGGGGTGGGATAAGAGAGATAGAGAGGGATACACACAATGCAAACAAAAGTTTTGAAAAGACAGATTTTATTTGTGGCTGTCGGAAAAACATCAAACAAATGACAGCTCACAAACGTCGCATCTAACGTAGGTATATAATAGGGGTTTGGTCTTCTAAAGGTCAATAAAATCTTCAAAGTCATCAAAGTCTTCAAGTCTTGTTCATGTCTCCGATGGCTTCTTCCGATCGTACTTGTTGATCTTCTCAAGTTCTTTTGCCAGATCATCACTATTGACGCGAAGTCTCTCATGACGTCCTTTAATATTTCTGGAGTTGCGTTCCAAACTTCTGGGTTTCAGCAACCCTGACATGAACCATGTCTTACTGTCCTTCAGTTCCTGACGAATCTCCGGTGTCTCGAGGTTTTACTCCTCCAGCTTGGCTACTTTCAGCTTCTGAGTCCTGAGTTCTTCATGAAATGCTTACTTGTCAAGTACGGCATCCTAAAGGTCCATCTTGAAATTCTTGGTGTAATACTCCAGATCCTGACGATACATCAGCTAAGGTTAAAACTTCATCTTTTGCTGATAGGTGCTCCTTTAGCCTTCTACCATCCAATCCTTCCGAAGAAATGTATGCTTAACTCAAAACGGTGACAATAGCATAAGCGGCCGATAACACCATGGTTTAGACGTGTCTATGCCCATGTTACTGCCATGAGCTTTCATTCCATAATTGATATCTCTTGTCTTAGGGTTTTCTTGACAAAACTTTGAGTTCTAATGCTCCATGTTCCGGTCTTTCTCCGATACACCTTGATCTCGGGTATCGACAGCTTCAATAGTCTGACAAATTCCGTACGGGTAGCTCCCTAGGTCATACCAATCAGGAAATTCTACAGAGCCTTCAAAATCTCCTAGTCTTCGGAGTCTTCAACCATTGTAGTTTCCATTGTTATAAGGCACGGTAAAATCCTCTTCATTCCGAAGTGGTCTTAGTTGTCCGATATCTTGTACTTCTCGGAGTGGACTCATCAGTCGAATCTTCGAGTGGTCAAAAGGGAAAAGGGGTATGGTCTCACTAAAAGGGAATATTTGAATAAGCTCAGAAGAGAAGAGAGGTAAAAGATCCTTTTGAAAATGAAGTTGTAGAGAAAAATATTTCCTATGGGCTTGCAAGTTTCTATGGGTCACGTCCTACAGTCAACATGTGCTCTGATACCATCTTGTAGCGACCCGACCTCAAACGGTTAAGTCTCTGTGCTTAAGTGTCATCCCTGGATCGGTATGCTGACATACACAGTACTCGAGGATTTATAACAGAGGTAAATCACATGTATAAAGTAACGTAAATACTATTACCTCAATCCAAATAGCGGAAGTAACAACAAGGTTGTGGATTCCCATCAACACCAACGGCAAAGTTGAGTGTATAAATCGTAACCCTAACGTATCACTTACTCGTCGTAAGATCCTGCAACATGAGACGTTGCAGCCACAAAGGGTCAGTACATTGAATGTACTGGAAAATTCACACCATAGGATAATGATGAATAATAGCTAGCACTACATACATATATGGCTGGTGGAAAAGCTCTATGGTTATAATGTTTTTGCGAAAAGCCAATTTTTCCCTACTGCAAAGGAATAAGTTTATTTAACTACAAAGTTGGTTGAAAAATATTGAGAAGGTTCCTCCAACTCAATCCCAAATTAACATAAATAACCCAACAAATTATTTAAGTAACGTGATGAGATCAATATGATAATCCAAGAACTAGATACTCAAGATGTCCATAATCGGGGACACGGCTAACCATGATTAGTTTATACACTCTGCAGAGGTTGGCGCACTTTTCCCCACAAGACTCGATCGCCCCCGTTGGATTTCTCGCACTACATGGTGTTTGAGAAACGGATGACCGAGACAGTCTTTCAGGAGCATTTACTCTCTACTCCGGGCGGCCGATACACCTACAATCCCCCTACATCTGCTAGTCCACCTCTTCGAGAGCTCAGGCAACTTACTCAACTATGCCAGAGCCCATAATGGCTTGTGGCTGCACACGGAAGTTTCTAGCATGAATAATCTTATGATCCCTTTGAGCCTGGGTGGCGAACCATAGGATGATCACACGGTATAACCCCGGGATATCCTAGGACAACACTGGTATATCCCCAGGTGTCCGGGAAAGTCCACTGGTATATCCCCAGGGTGCCCCTACCAATCCACCCAGATGTGTATTAAAGTTGCCACCTTAAGTTGAACCATTAAGTAAACAATCTCACATCTGTCATGGAATACACTCAAACCCAATCCACGTCTACGAGCATAGCATAGCAGTATAAGCATAACGTAGTAGTAACTCCCAAGGTTTGAATGCAGGACAATAGGTTCTACCTCATCAACTACTTCCCAATACCCACATGTTATCAATTCCTAACCATGCAATGTTTGAGGGTGAAACTAATGCATAAAAAACTAGGTAATGAAAAGTATGATCAAAGTGTGAACTTGCCTGTACTGTTGATGAAGATGATTCGCACTCATAACTCCTGATAGTTCTACTCGTCACGCTCCAGTCAATCTATCGTGAGCAAGCAATAGTAACCACACATAAGCAATCACTCAAAAGATCGGAAAGAACGAAGAAAACAATTCAGAAAACTTCAAAACCAAGCAAATAACTCTTGCAACAGAAAACAATTTCTAATAGTACCAAAATTAAGTGAATTGGGCCTTATCAGAAAGTTTAGGTCAAGAGCTTTAATTTGCAAAAAGAATCAACTAAATTGGAGTTATAAAACTCAAGTTACGATCAAACGAAGTTCAAATACAAAACTGTTTGAGAAACAAATTTTTAAACTTTCCAAACATGTTTAAGTTGGATTACTGGATAGAGGGGATCATAACGAAGAAGTGGGCATTGGTTTCCTTGGATTTGGATAAACGGGTAAAAAGATGTGGTCGTTTAAAAATTGGGGCCAAACTATAAAGAAACTAATTACGGATAGGTCCTTGACTAAAACTAACAGAAAAAGAAAAGACTAAATAATGAACATTCGTTTTCTAAACCTAACCAGCGAACGTTCTCTAAATAAATAAACCTAAACAAAAACCGCTTTTATTATAAAACAATCTAGTGTTTTTGAAAAGAAAACAAAAAAACCATAGGAAACCGAGCGGTTTTGTACTAGTTCTCGCGGATTTGGCCGGCGGTGAGAAAAACCAATGGCGGTGGCGGCGGCGTTCACCGGCGAGCGGGGCGAGGCGGCGACGGGCGTCGGCGGCGGCGGAGCGGCTCAGGCGGCGGCGGCGCGGCGCGAGACAGCAACGGAGGCAGAGGTGGCGAAGTAGGCGGCGGCGCAGGCGAGCAGCGGCGGCGGCGCAGCGCGGCGGCGGGATCTGCGGTGGCGGCGCGATGCGGGAGGGCGGCCGCGGAGCAGAGAGAGGCGGGGTCGAGGCCTCAGCTTTATAGGAGGGCGGGGCGGCTCCGAGGCGTGGAGGAGGGGCAACGGAGAGGCGGCGGAGGGAGGCCCGCACGGGCACGGGCGGCGACGGCAATTCCGTCGCAGAGGCGGACTCCGCCGGAGTCGGGGACGGGCGCGGGCGCGCTGGGCCGCGGCCTGGCTGGGAGCTGGGCCGGCCCAGTCGGCGGGAGGAATTTTTTTATGATGATTTTCCACACAAACAAAAATAAATAAAACAAAATAAACAAAAATATTATATAGGCATATAATATATCAAAATTCTCAGAAAATTATTTTCTACAACCTGAACATTTTACTAACTTCAAAAAAATCCACAAAAATTCAAATAAAGCAAAGAGTGCTTCTGGTGCAATAAAACCCAATAAAATCATTTTTAAAATACCAAAATGATTCCAAATTTATTTCTCTCCAATTTTCTAATGTAGGGAATCATTTTACCCTAATTTCCATATATTTTATTTTTGCAGAAAAATAATTTGAATAAAAGCCAAATAACTCCAAATTGAAAATAATTCCAATGGGACTGTAAATTTAATTCTTTTAAAACTTCCAACTCATATTTCATATGTTTTGAGGAAGTCATTTTATCTTCTCTCATGAAAATCATTGAGTTGCTTAAAGTTCTAAATTTGAAATATTTTCAAATGAAATTCAAATGTTTTCAAAAACCCTTTTCATTTAAATAAATGGAAGAAGTCATGTCATCTTCTCTCCAGGGTTTTGTGATGAAAAGTATTTGAATTCACAGAGATCATAAATGCAAAAATGAAAGTTTGGGAAAGTCCTTTTATTCCCTCTCATTTAACTTTCAAAAAGTTTCAAATTTCACTCACTTCCTGTCAATCAATCACACAACAATCAAACAATCAATCAAATCTATCTATTTAATATAACATTCCAAAATTTAGAATTTTGGGATGTTACATTGCCCAAGTGGCCGGTCATGTTTGCAAGTTACACCTCCGAGTGGCCTATGTTTTGCCGGAGTGTTGATTAATTTCCATTCTATCAAATTCCAGGCGCTCGATATGTCCTTTTTTGGCAAAGGTCATGCCAGAATTTTTCGTGAATTTTGGCATGACTTGTGCTAGAATATGTAGGAAATATCGAGTGGCCTGGATTTTCTAGAAAGATAATTAAACGATATTTTGGGTTGACTTTAAGTCTGTCGAGGCTCCACCATATATGAGAGGAGGTAGAATCCCAACTGTTGTCATGGGGGTCGTTTCTCCTTCTTCTCCTTGTGCTAGACCTTTGTTATGCACTAGGGGAAGGAGGAGTAACAACCATCACCGACGGTCGCAAATGTCAGAGAGGAATCAGTGAGGGAGAGTCTCCACCATATATGAGAGGACGAAGAATCCCGACTGTTGTCGTGGGGGTCGCTTCTCCTTCGTTCCCGTGTGCTAGACATTTTGGTTTAATGCACTCAGGGACGAAAGGAGGAGCGATCATCACCAACGGTCGAATGTATACACCACGTGAGCTGAGAGTTTTCAAGAAAAGAGTCGGCAGACGGATAGTCAACCCGTGATGAATAATAATGATCTAATTTAGTTTTTGTAGTACATATATTTAATTGTACAAGTTTAATCTTTGAATTATGAACATAGGAAATGTCATACTCGGTTGACGGAAGTCTCCCGAGGGAGTGCGACTGGTGCAACAACGACCGAGGTCTGTGCGACAGGCCTCACCTGGACGAAGATCGGCGCATTAAGCTCCAGGAGACCTTCAATGTTGAAACGGTACGCAACGACGACAAGTGTTTTTTTCGTAATTAAGCATGACTTCAACTATTTCAACGTGTAATTTTCATCTTTTATAATTCGACTAGCTTATCCCATGCCATGCAACACGCTATGTCTTGGAGAGGATGGGTTTTGAAGACCATGAAAGTTTCAAAACAAAGAAAATTCACCTAAGGACCCATCATGGTATAGATTTTGAAGTAAATATGTACAATTCTCAGAGCCTAACCCATTTTGGTTGCACAAATTGGGAAGCACTTTGCAAGATGTATGGTTTTTATGAGGATATGCTTGTCACCATGGATCTTGGTGATCCTGACATCGACCAAGACAATATGGACATTTGGGTCCTTGTTGATACGCTTCCAATTCTACCGCTATGTGAGTTTCTCAAACATAGTTATTAACTAATTTATATTGTTTATTTCAAAATAGTTGAAAGCTTATTTCCATTGACAACTTATTTTCATTCTTCAAACAATGTGCGGAAGATGGTAGACAGAACCTACTACACCGATGGCTCTGAATTAACTTATCAGGAGAAAAATCATCTAATCGCATTTTGTACTGAAATTGTGAATTACAATACCTATTATCAAACTCCTCCATATTATGGTCAATATGTGCCACTAGTGCACGTATTGAACCACGGTAACATCCATGGAGATGCCATGGTAAGATTTTTTTACTATTACGACATCCGTGCATCTTTTGCATACTTCTAAAATTGAACTACATTGCTAACTACGAAGTTATTACTATGTTTTTCAACAGAAAATCCCGAAGGATTGTGCCTCATCTGATGTATCAGAACGGTCGCCTTGATGTTTTGAACATATAGCCAGGTCATCCTACGAATATCACTTGTACATATCGGAATTCTAAAACCGGTGAACACATGGTAATCAAAGAATGGAAAATGTATGGACAGTCGTAATGAGGTTCTTGGAAGCAACATTGTGCGAAAGGAAAGAATTGGAGATAGGATAATCTCCATTCTCCATAATGGAGAGTCAGGGGCTATCTTGTTTTATGCTATTTTACCTAAGAGAATATAGTAGGTCCTAAGAGAATGTGGTAGGTCCTATGAGGTACAATGTTTATTATGTGGTACAATGTGTTAGAGTTGATGATGAGGAGTAGTTGTGATTATGACTAGTGACCAACTTGCTATGTGATGTCTCATTGATGAAAACGATGATCATGAGGAGGTGTTATATGACAATGATGTATTATGATGATAAGTTGTTAATGATATGATGATAATATTTATTATATCATTGGGTGAAAGAACCGCGGATTAGTTTCAAGTGGATGTCCATCCACTTGAAACTAGTCCACGGTTCTTTCACCCAGTGATGTAATAACTCACTATGTTGTAAAAACAATCTCTAAATTGCTGCTGTATGAAAACTTGTATAAAGGTGTATGAATACAACATGAAATAAAAAAGAAGTAAAATACGGAATAATAGTAGTAGCGCGGGCTGGGAGAAGTGCTACTAGTAATTACCAGTAGCGCTCTTAGGAGAAAGCGCTACTACTAAGTCGATATAGCAGTAGCGTGGGTTAACCCATGCTACTGCTAACCTTTAGCTGTAGCACCGTACCAGTAGCGCTCCTGCCCGCGCTACTGATAGGCCTAAGACACGCGCTACTGCTAGGCTTTTCTCTAGTAGTGGTCCCTAGTATGCCTCTGCTTGACTAGCTCATTAATCAAAGATGGTTAAGTTTCCTAACCATAGATATGTGTTGTCATTTGATGAACGGGATCACATCATTAGAGAATGATGTGATGGACAAGACCCATCCGTTAGCTTAGCATAATGGTCGTTTAGTTTTATTGCTATTGCTTTCTTCATGACTTATACATATTCCTCTCGCTATGAGATTATGCAACTCCCGAATACTGGAGGAACACCTTGTGTCCTATCAAATGTCACAACGTAACTGGGTGATTATAAAGATGCTCTACAGGTGTCTCCGAAGGTGTTTGTTGAGTTGGCATAGATCAAGATAAGGATTTTTCACTCCGAGTATCGGAGAGGTATCTCTGGGCCCTCCCGGTAATGCACATCACTATAAGCCTTGCAAGCAATGTGACAAATAAGTTAGTTACGGGATGATGCACTACGGAACGAGTAAAGAGACTTGCCGGTAACGAGATTGAACTAGGTATGAGGATACCGGCGATCGAATCTCGGGCAAGTAACATACCGATGGCAAAGGGAATAACGTATGTTGTTATGAGGTTTGACCAATAAAGTTCTTCATAGAATATGTAGGAGCCAATATGAGCATCCAGGTTCCGCTATTGGTTATTGACCGAAGAGGTGTCTCGATCATGTCTACATAGTTCTCGAACCCGTAGGGTCCGCACGCTTAATGTTCGATGACGATTTGTATTATGAGTTATGTGTTTTGGTGACCGAAGTTTGTTCAGAGTCCCGGATGAGATCACGGACATGACGAGGAGTATCAAAATGGTCGAGAGGTAAAGACTGATATATTGGAAGTTTATATACGGACACCGGAATGGTTCCGGAGAAGATCGGGGATTTTTTGGAGTACCGGGAGGTCATCGGAACCCCCCGGGAAAGTTAATGGGCCTATTGGGCCATAGTGGAGGAGAGGAGGCAGGCCACGGGAGGAGGCGTGCCCCCCCCTTGCCCAGTCCAAATTGGACAAGGGGAGGGGGCGCGGCCCCCATCTTTCCTTCTATCTCTCTCCCTTCCTTCTTTCCCCCTCTCCAGAAAAGGAAAGGGAGTCCAACTAGGATTGGGTGTCCTAGTTGGACTCCCCCTTTGGCGCGCCCCTAGGCCGGCCGCCTCCTCCCCTCCTCCTTTATATACGGGGGCAGGGGCACCCCAAAGCACAACAGTTGTTCCTTGGCCATGTGCGGTGCCCCCTCCACAATTTACCACTTCGGTCATATTGTCGTAGTGCTTAGGCGAACCCCTGCGCGAATCACATCACCAACACCGTCGCCACGCCGTCGTGCTGACGGAACTCTCCCTCGACCCTCTACTGGATCAAGAGCTCGAGGAACGTCATCATGCTGAACGTGTGCTGAACACGGAGGTGGCGTACGTTCGGTACTTGACCAGTTGGATCATGAAGACGTTCGACTACATCAACCGCGTTAACTAAACGCTTCCGCTTTCGGTCTACAAGGGTATGTGGACACACTCTCCCCTCTCGTTGCTATGCATCTCCTAGCTAGATCTTGCGTGATCGTAGGAAAATTTTGAATTACTGCGTTCCCCAACACACTTGTACTAAGTAGAAATACTACTTGTGCATCCAAAATCCTTAAACCCAGTTTTGCCATAGGAGTCCACCGTACCTACCTATATGCGGTATTTCTGTGTTGTTCAAAGTAAATTTGTATGTGCCAACTCTAATTTTCAAAATGAATTTCCTTTTTGTGTGCCTGTACCGCTCATGAAGCACAGGGGGTGACCAATATTTTCCATGCTGGATGTGTTATTCTCAAGATGGGTGTTTACTCACTTGTCATTGCACAAGAGTACGGCGGTAATAGGGATGCCCAGTCCTGAAATGAAAAAGAAATTTACTTTATGTTGTCAAATAGTAAATTCCTTGGAAAGTGTTCGTATGGACGGTACCTGTGGGTACGGCTAGCCGTGGAGTGTGAAAGTATGGTGGAAAAAGGAATAAACTTTATTTTATGTTTGGGAACTGCCTATGATATATCCAGCATGGAAAGTGTTGGGAATTACTCGGTTGTTTTTGTTGACGGGAAAAACATGCCTCTCAAAAAAATTATCTCTCAATTTAAGCTTTCAGCTCTGCCACCTCTACAAATCTCTGCTTCCCTCTGCGAAGGGCCTATCTATTTACTTTATGCAATTTTTATTTTTATTTGAGTCTCCATCTTCTCATATAAAGCACAAAGTAGGGAGCACTATGATCGTACTTGAGCATTGGATGTAGCTAATATTTGAGTGTTTTTCATGAATGGATCAATGATTGAGCATGATGGACTAGGGATAACTTTCTATAGTGTTGATATTTTGAAATACATGGTTGCTTATTGATATGCTTGAGTATTGAAGTCTTCATGTCAATTATAGGCTATCGCTTTTAACCATCTAAAAGTCCAAGTGTCCATGCTACAAAAGAAACGAATATGTGATAAACATGTTAGGCAACATTCCACATCGAAAATTCTATTTTTATCAATTACCCACTCGAGGACGAGCAGCAATTAAGCTTGGGGATGCTGATGCGTCTCCAATGTATCTATAATTTTTTATTGTTCCGTGCTGTTATATTATCATTCTTGGATGTTTTACAATCATTTTATAGCAACTTTATATCATTTTTTCGGACTAACCTATTGACATAGTGCCCAGTACCAGTTGTTGTTTTTTGCTTCTTTTTTACTTCGCAGAATATCCATATCAAATGGAGCCCAAACACAACAAAACATTTTGGAGATTTTTTGGACCAGAAGACAACTTGGGAGCCAAGGAAGCACCTGGGGGGAGGCCCATGGGGTCCATGATACACCAGGGCGCGCCAGAGGCCCTGGCGCACCCTGATGTACCGTGGGGCCCATGGAGGTCTCCTCCACCGCCTATCAGCTCTATAAATACCCAAATATTCCAGAAACCCTAGGGGAGTCGACGAAACACAATTCCAGCCGCTGCAAGTTCCAGAACCATGAGATCCAATCTAACACGATCACGGAGGGGTTCATCATCCTCATTGGTGCCTCTCCGATGATGTGTGAGTAGTTCACCATAGACCTATTGGGCCGTAGGTAGTAGCTAGATGGCTTCTTCTCTCTTTTTGATTCTCAATACAATGGTCTCTTGGAGATCTATTTGATGTAATGACTTTTTGCGGTGTGTTTGTCGAGATCCGATGAAGTTCGAGTTTATGATCAGATCTATATCCATGAATATTATTTGAGTCTTCTTTGAGCTCTTATATGCATGATTATTTATAGCCTCGTATTTCTTATTTGAATCTTTGGTTTAGTTAGGCCAACTAGATCGATTTTTCTTGCAATGGGAAGAGGTGCTTTGTGATGGGTTCGATCTTACGGTGTCCTCACCCAGTGGCAGAAGGGGTAGCGAGGCACGTATGTATAGTTTCTATTAAGGATAACAAGATGGGGTCTATTCCTACATGAATAGATCTTGTCTACATCATGTCATTGTTCTTATTGCATTACTCCGTTTCTCCATGAACTTAATACACTAGATGCATGCTGGATAGCGGTCGATGTGCGGAGTAATAGTAGTAGATGCAGAATCATTTCGGTCTACTAATCTTGGACATGATGAATGTATATTGATCATTGCCTTGGATATCGTCATAATTATTTGTTCTTCTATGAATTGCCCAACAGTAATTTGTTTACCCATCGTATGCTATTTTCTCGAGAGAAGCCACTAGTGAAATCTACAGCCCCCTGGTCCATCTTTTATCATATTCCTTTCCGATCTATCATTTACCATATTTGTTTTTAGATCTATTATTCTAAAAACCCAAAAATACCTTGCTGCCCTTTTTATTTGCATCTTTTATTTCGTGTTTTATTCAGATCTATTTATCCAAACCCATACCATTTAATCTATCTTTTACCGAGGAGGGATTGACAACCCATCTTACGCATTGAGTTGTGAGGTTTTGTTCTTTGTGTGCAGGTACCATTT
Organism: Triticum aestivum; assembly: GCF_018294505.1. Classification (NCBI taxonomy): domain Eukaryota; kingdom Viridiplantae; phylum Streptophyta; class Magnoliopsida; order Poales; family Poaceae; genus Triticum; species Triticum aestivum. The sequence continues at coordinate 83,283,154 of NC_057796.1, read as the reverse complement.
ACATAGTGTCGCTTGGTTCTCCTACTGGTTCGTTAACCTTGGCTTCATAACTGAGGGAAATACTTGTCGTAGCTGTGCTGCATCATCCCTTCCACCTTGGGGAAATACCAACACAGTTTAAGCCACGTCAATGATAAGCCAAGCAATTGTTTCATACTTTTAATGTTCTCAAGATTTTTCAACTCTCATGCAATACATGAGCGCGAGCCATGGATATAGCACTATAGGTGGAATAGAATATGGTGGAGGTTGTGAGGAGAAGACAAAAAGGAGAAAGACTCACATCAACTAGGCAAATTAATAGGCTATGGAGAAGCCCATAAATTGATATCGATGCAAGTGAGTATGGATTGCCATGCAACTGATGCACTAGAGCTTTAAGTGTATGAAAGCTCAAAGGAAAACTAAGTGGGCGTGCATCTAACTTGCTTGCTCATGAAGACCTAGGGCAATTTGAGGAAGCCCATCATTGGAATATACAAGCCAAGTTGTACAATAAAAAATTCCCACTAGTATATGAAAGTGGCAAAATAGGAGACTCTCTATCATGAAGAACATGGTGCTACTTTGAAGCACGAGTGTGGAAAAGGATAGTAACATTGTCCCTTCTCTCTTTTCTCTCATCATTTTTTTATTTTGGACTCTTTGGCGTCTCTTTTTTCCTTTCTTTATTTTGGGATCTTTGGCCTTTTTCTAAGTCCGGAGTCTCATCTCTACTTATGGGAGAATCATAGGCTCCATCATCCTTTCCTCACACGGGACAATGCTCTAATAATGATGATTGATGACCCACAAGTATAGGGGATCAATCGTAGTCCTTTCGATAAGTAAGAGTGTCAAACCCAACGAGGAGCAGAAGGAAATGACAAGTGGTTTTTAGCAAGGTATTCCTGCAAGCACTGAAATTATAAGTAACGAGTAGTTTGATAGAAAGATAATTTGTAATGAGCAAGTAACGGTAACGGTAAAAAAAGTGCAGCAAGGGAGCCCAATCCTTTTGAGGCAACGGACAGGCCAAAACGATTTCTTATAATAAGCAAAGCGTTCTTGAGGGTACTCGGGAATTTCATCTAGTCACTTTCATCATGTTGATTCGATTCGTGTTCGCTACTTTGATAATTTGATATGTGGGTGGACTGGTGCTTAGGTGTTGTTCTTACTTGAACAAATCTCCTACTTATGATTAACCCCCTCGCAAGCATCCGCAACTACGAGAAAAGTATTAAGATAAAATCTAACCATAGCATTAAACTTTTGGATCCAAATCAGTCCCTTACGAACACTACTAGGAGAAAGCCTACTAGTAGCACTTGAAATAAATATACAAGTAGCGTTGGGTCCAGCGCTACTGCTAACGTGCTACAGCTAAGTTGTAGCAGTAGCGCTGGTCAGGGCAGCGCTACTGGTAAGTATGGTTAGCAGTAGCGCTGCCCTGACCAGCGTTGCTGCTAACTCTCTGTAGCGCTTGAGCAAATGAAGCTCTGCTGCTAATCCAGCGCTGCTAGTAGATGCTTTCCAGCGCTACTGCTAGTATTCCTGCTTTCACGGATTTATACCCCCTCTATGTATTTGTGATGTATTTATACAGGCTCGTGTGAGGAAGAAACATGGATTAGAATCATTTGGATGAATCAAAAGTTGAATTAGGACGACGATCCTACTAATTCAACTTTTGGTTACTTTTGACCCATCCACATGAATCTAATCCGCGTAACTTCCACCAATGATATAATAACTAATCATGATCATAATAACAAATCATCATGATATCATGATCAACATCATCATCGTATTAATATAAAAACTCTTGCATCATATCATCACCAACAACACTAGCTAATAATCATCATAGTCATTACCACCAACACTATTTAATCATCATAGTCATAGTGTACTATCTAATCACCACCAACACTAGCTAATAATAATCATCATAGTCATTACCACCAACACTAGCTATTTAATCATCATCTTCAAGCTCATTCTAGCTAGCTAATCACTCTTGCTGCTCTCTCTCAGGTAAAATAGCATAAAACATGTGTAGCACTCCTGCTTCATCATATTGGAGAATGCAGATGAACCTGTCTCCTAATTGTGGGTTGCGCTTCTAATTGCTGCCCCCTAGTACTTCTCTGGTGTGGTCCTTCACAATTTTGCTCCAGTCTTTGACTATTAAGACTAGCTCACTTTTAGAAATCATGCATGCACACATGTGCAATGTAGGATGTCTTGGCCATAGGCTAATCATAATCATGCGACCTTTAGGCTCGACTAATGAGGCACAACATTCATCGGGAGTCCCTGTTGAAGAACATCGTAGTAACATACTTAGCAATGAAGTTTATCTTAAAAAATATTGTATGCAAAAGATGCACTGAGGACAAATAGTAAAAATCTTACCATCTTTCCTAAATAGATGTGACCATAGTTCAATACACACACTAGTGGTTGCACATATTGAGTACTAATATTTCGAAGTCCAAGAAAATAACTTGTATTGACAGTATCAAGATCCTCAAGCCATGAAACATAATGACTTATCTCCTCGCAGTTTAGTTCAGCCCCGGGACAGTAGTAGGTGTTGTCTACCAAGTGCCGGACATGCTTGCTTGAATGGAAATAAGCTGTCAATAGAAATTAGTTGTCAACTATTTTTAAATAAACAATATAAATTACTTAATAAATATGGTTGAGAAACTCACATATAGGTAGAACTGGAGGCGTCTGCACATCGACCCAGATGTCGATATTACCTTCAATTTCATCTTCCGGACGAATATCAAAGGTGATAAGCATATTATGCTCAAATGCATAAGCCTTGAATAGTGCTCTCCAATTTTTGCATTCAAAATAGGAGTAGGTGTCTGCATTGTATAATTTTACGGCAAAAGTATAACCATGTTCGGTCCTCAAGTGAACTCTCTTTACCTCCATACTATCGATAGTACTGAAACCAATCTTATCCAAGACATAAATTCTTGCATGGCAGGGGATACGCTAGTAGAATTGTAAAAAATTAAAATTATAAGTTGAAGCAAAGGAAGCAGAAGTCATGCTTAATTACGAAAGAAGACTTGTCGTTGTGACTTACTGTATCCACTCGAAGGTCTCATCCAGCATGATGCTGAAGTGCCTACCATCAACTAGGTGAGGCCTGTCGCACAGGCCACGCTCTTCTTCGCGGGATTCGCACATAACGTATTCCCTTTCGTCGTCAGACATTTCCTATGTTCATAGTTGAAACATTGAAAATCGATCGAAGGCAACTACCAGGAAACTCAACACACAGCTCACTATTACTCAATATGCAACGGGTTGACTTTAGGTATGTCGAGTCTTCCTTCCTAAACTCTTATCTCACGTATATGGTGGGCACTCCGTCTCTGATATTGCGACTATCGGTGATGGTCGCTACTCCTCCTTTCCCTAGTGCATTACAAATATCTAGCACAAGGAAAAGAAGGAGAAGCGCCCCGCACGACAACAGTCGGGATTCTTCCTCTCTCATCTACATATATATATATATGGTGGACACTCTCCCTCACCGAAAGACACACAAGGAGCCGAAACAAACCTAAAGTCAACCCGTTCCATATATCGAGCAATGACATAGAAAAAACGGCCTATGTTTTGCTGAAATATCATTGAATTCCCGTTCTGGCAAATCACAAGCACTCGATATGTCCTACATTGTAGCACAAGTCATGCTAAAATTCATGAAAAAAATCGGCAGGACCTTTGATAAAGATAGGACATATTGAGCGTCTGAAATTTGCCGAAACGGAAACGAATCAACATTCTGGCAAAACATAGGCCACTCGGAGGTACATCGCAAACAAGAACACCAAGACATCCTCTATATTCAGAATGCATCATCATCAACATCAATGACATGGCGGCTAGCACTAGCATTTTCATCATCGACATTTACAACACATTATCATCTATATCAACAACATGGGGATTTGGCTACTCTCACCTAGAGGTCTTAAGGGGTCGGCGATGGGGACGACTGCGGGGATGAGGCAGGGGCAAATGCTTGATTTCTACATAAACAAAATATAAACAAAATATATTCTATCAACATGTATCTGAGTAGTCTGTAATCACTTACGTTCTGAAGCATAACTAAATTTGCCAATATAGGTCTCTCTCTCTAAACTAGTTGTATTAAGCACTTACTAAATAAACTAGTTTTATTAACTACCTACTAGTTCTACTCTATTCAACACCGAGGAGTAGAGAAGGAGGAGGTGGACTTTTAGCTCACCGACTCGGGTGTAGAGGAAGTAGAGGTAGCTCGGATGACGATCACTCCAAGGAGACATGACTCTACAAAGCCTACATATTCCACCGCGTGAAAATTTTAGATCATCAAATCTCATATAGCATTCTTTGATGACAAAGTGATAATGACATAAAAATAATTAATTTTTCCAATACATTTCTATATTGAAAAACAAAATTACAAAAAAAATCTATACCTAAATTTTCTTACTAAAATTTTTATTACTAAATTTGATACCTAAAAATGTCTCATGTAGCATTCCAATAGATTTCTATAACTGAAAATTTTCTATACCTAAAAAATTATATTACTAAAACGTTTTTATATTCAAAAAATCTATTCACTAGTCTTCTATCCTATTCAAAATACCTACATTCTACCTATATTTTCTATTTTATTCTATTCAAAATACCTACATTCTACCTATATTTTCTATTTTATTCTATTCAAAATACCTACATTCTGTTCATGTAACTTATATGTTCTATTTTACTCAAAATAATTAACATGGATGGGGGAGGGAGGAAGGGAGGAGGGAGGGAGGCAAGAGGGAGGGAGGGAGGAAGGGAGGGAGGCAGGATGGAGGGAGGGAGGAGAGAGGGAGGAGGCCGAGATGGCGGCAGATGGAGGGGGAGGAAGGAGGATGGAGGAGGGGCGGCGGATGGAGGTGGGGCGATGGGAGGGGAGAGGAGGGCGGTAACAGGAGGAGGGCAGCGAGAGGGGCGAGAGGAGGGAGGAGAGGCAGGGAAGTGGCAGATACGCACCTTGGGGGCACTGGTGGGTGACGGCGGGCGATGGCGGCGACGGCGCGCGGCGGAGTGAGCGAGTACAGTGTGAGGGGGAGAGTGAGGACGCCCCCGGGCCGGGGCGTGTGGATAAGGTGCCCCGTAGTAGTAGCGCTTGTTCTAAACCACCGCTACTACTAAGTACAATAGCAGTAGCGCTTTGGGGAACAAGCGCTACTGCTATGATCATTAGCAGTAGCATTTATAAAGTATTCATGCTATTATATTATCTGTTTTGGATGTTTATGGGCTTTAGTAAACACTTTTATATTATTTTTGGGACTAACCTATTAACTGGAGGCCCAGCCCAAATTGTTGTTTTCTTGCCTATTTTAGTGTTTCGAAGAAAAGGAATATCACATGGAGTCCAAATGGAGTGAAACCTTCGGGAGAGTTATTTTTGGAACGGAAGCAATCCAGGAGACTTGGAGTAGACATCAGGGAAGCTTCGAGGAGGCCACGAGGTAGGGAGGCGTGCCTGCTCCCCTGGGCGCGCCCCCCACCCTCGTGGGCCCCTCGTGGCTCCCCTGGCCGACTTCTTTCGCCTATATATGTCCATATACCCTAAAAACATCGGAGAGCAGAATAGATCGGGAGTTCCGCCGCTGCAAGCCTCTGTAGCCACCAAAAACCAATCGGGACCCTGTTCCGGCACCCTGCCGGAGGGGGGAACCCTCACCGGTGGCCATCTTCATCATCCCGGCGCTCTCCATGATGAGGAGGGAGTAGTTCACCCTCGGGGCTGAGGGTATGTACCAGTAGCTATGTGTTTGATCTCTCTCTCTCTCGTGTTCTTGAGATGGTACGATCTTGATGTACCGCGAGCTTTGCTATTATAGTTGGATCTTATGATGTTTCTCCCCCTCTACTCTCTTGTAATGGATTGAGTTTTCCCTTTGAAGTGATCTTATCGGATTGAGTCTTCAAGGATTTGAGAACACTTGATGTATGTCTTGCATGTGCTTATCTGTGGTGACAATGGGATATCACGTGATTCACTTGATGTATGTTTTGGTGATCAACTTGCGGGTTCCGTGACCTCGTGAACTTATGCATAGGGGTTGGCACACGTTTTCGTCTTGACTCTCCGGTAGAAACTTTGGGGCTCTCTTTGAAGTTCTATGTGTTGGTTGAATAGATGAATCTGAGATTGTGTGATGCATATCGTATAATCATACCCACGGATACTTGAGGTGACATTGGAGTATCTAGGTGACATTTGGGTTTTGATTGATTTGTGTCTTAAGGTGTTATTCTAGTACGAACTCTATGATAGATCGATCCGAAAGAATAACTTTGAGGTGGTTTCGTACCCTACAATAATCTCTTTGTTTGTTCTCCGCTATTAGTGACTTTGGAGTGACTCTTTGTTGCATGTTGAGGGATAGTTATGTGATCCAATTATGTTATTATTGTTGAGAGAACTTGCACTAGTGAAAGTATGAACCCTAGGCCTTGTTTCCTAGCATTGCAATACCGTTTACGCTCACTTTTATTATTAGTTACCTTGCTGTTTTTATATTTTCAGATTACAAAAACCTATATCTACCATCCATATTGCACTTGTATCACCATCTCTTCGCCGAACTAGTGCACCTATACAATTTACCATTGTATTGGGTGTGTTGGGGACACAAGAGACTCTTTGTTATTTGGTTGAAGGGTTTCTTGAGAGAGACCATCTTCATCCTATTCCTCCCACAGATTGATAAACCTTAGGTCATCCACTTGAGAGAAACTTGCTACTGTCCTACAAACCTCTGCACTTGGAGGCCCAACAACGTCTACAAGAAGAAGGTTGTGTAGTAGACATCAAGTAGTTTCTGGCGCTGTTGCCGGGGAGGTGAGTGCTTGAAGGTATATCTTTAGATCTTGCAATCGAATCTTTTAGTTTCTTTTTTTATCACTAGTTTAGTCTATAAAAGAAAACTACAAAAAAATGGAATTAAGGGTGCCTCATATGCTTCATCTTTTTAATGTCTTTCGTGAAAATGATGGGAAGGAGAATTGTGCTGAAGTACTAGAAGAAGAATTACATAGAATGCTTGGCATAAAATATGTGAATGATGAGCATGATTGCAATGTTGCTAGTATGAATTCTTTGAATATCCATGATGCTAATGATATGCAAAGCCACAAGCTTGGGGATGCTATGTTTGATGAAGATGATATGTTTTGTCCCCCAAGTTTTGATGAGCAAATTTATTATGATGATAGCATGCCTCCTATTTATGATGATTATATTGATGAAAGTGGGTTTGGAAGAGTGTCAACTTTAGGAAGTAATGATCCCACTATTTTGGAGGATGTTGAATATTATTATGATAATTATGAAAGTGGATTTGGAGAGGTCATGACTTTATTTAGTAATGAATCCACTATTTCGGAAGAGGTTCCAATTGATTATGAGAACAAAGTTGCTATCTATGATGATTATTGTGATGACTTGTATGATATTAAGAATAATGATAACCATGAAACTTGTCATCATGATTTTAGTTTTCAATTGGATTATGCTTCACATGATGGTTATTTTGTTGAGTTTGCTCCCATTACTATTCATGAGAAGAAATTTTCTTATGTGGAGAGTAATAAAAATTTTATGCTTGTAGATCATGAAAAGAATGCTTTATATGATAGTTATATTGTTGAATTCATTCATGATGCTACTGAAAATTATTATGAGGGAGGAATATATGCTTGTAGGAATTGCAATAATATCAAGTTTCCTCTCTATGTGCTTAAAGTTTTAAAGTTATGCTTGTTTTTCCTTCCTATGCTAGATGATTATTGTTCCCATAAGTTGTTTGCTCACAAAATACCTATGCATAGGAAGTGGGTTAGACTTAAATGTGATAGTCATATTCTTCAAGATGCTCTCTTTATGTTTCAATTCCTATGTCTTATGTGAGCATCATTGAAATCATCATGCCTAGCTAGGGGCGTTAAACGTTAGTGCTTGTTGGGAGGCAACCCAATTTTATTTTTAGTTCCTTGCTTATTGCTCCTGTTTAGCAATAAATAATCTATATAGCCTCTGGTTAGATGTGGTTTTATGTTTTAATTAGTGTTTGTGCCAAGTAGAACCTTTGGGAAGACTTGGGTGAAGTCTTTATGATCATGCTATAAAAAACAGAAACTTTAGTTCTCACGAGATTAGCTGCCATTTTTTACTGGAGAGTGATTTTAGGTTGATTCTTTTTGCAGATGATTAATAGATAAATTCCTCAGGTCCACCAATTTATTTTAGAATTTTTGGAGTTTCATAAGTATATGTTTGATACAGATTACTACATACTGTTCCGTTTTGACAGATTCTGTTTTCAGTGTGCTGTTTGCTTATTTTGATGAATCTATGAGTAGTATCGGAGGGTATGAACCATAGAAAGTTGGAATACAGTAGATATTACCCCAATATGAATTTAGAATGAGTTCACAACAGTACCTAAGTGGTGATTTATTTTCTTATACTAACGGAGCTTACGAGTTTTGTGTTAAGTTTTGTGTTATGAAGTTTTCAAGTTTTGGGTAAAGATTCGATGCACTATGGAATAAGGAGTGGCAAGATCCTAAGCTTGGGGATGCCCAAGGCACCCCAAGGTAATATTCAAGGACAACCAATAGCCTAAGCTTGGGGATGCCCCGGATGGCATCCCCTCTTTCGTCTTCGTTCATCGGTAACTTTACTTGGAGCTATATTTTTATTCACCACATGATATGTGTTTTGCTTGGAGCATCAATTTATTTTGTAGGATTTTCTTGATGTTATTTAGAACAATTTTTTGCATCTTTTATTTCAATAAAAGTGGCATTGATAGCCTTTACTATGCCTATTTTACAAGTCTACATGTTGCTGTTTGAAAACAGAAAGTTTACCTCTGTTGCAAAAATTCCCTAGAAAAGTCAGAATGTGATAAAATGTTGAAACCTTTTTCATAATAAGCTCTGATAAATTTACTACAGTGGGAATTTTCTTTCATAATTTTTGGAGCTAGGGAAGTATGGATCTTGCTGCATTCTTTACAGACTGTCCTGTTTAGGCAGATTGCTGTTATGTTTGCATTGTTTGCGTATGTTTGCTTCTTTAATGATTCTATTTAAGCAGAGGACTATTAAATATGCAGAGGCATTTAGTATGCAATGTTGAATAATAATTTTAGTGATTTTCTACACTAGAGTATGATAAGGTTTTTGCATTAGTTTATACTAACTTATCTCATGAGTCCTTGTTGAGTTTTGTGTGGATGAAGCTTTTGAGATTTAGGGAGACCGTGATATGAGAGGAATTAAGGAGACACAAAAGCTCAAGCTTGGGGATGCCCAAGGTGTTGGGAATCGTGGCATAATTTAAAAAATTTCTACGCTCACCAAGATGCATCTATGGAGTCTACTAGCAACGAGGGGAAAGGAGTGCATCTACATACCCTTGTATATCGCGAGCGGAAGCGTTCCAATGAACGTGGATGACGGAGTCGTACTCGCCGTGATCCAAATCACCGATGACCGAGTGCCGAACGGACGGCACCTCCGCGTTCAACACACGTACGGTGCAGCGACGTCTCCTCCTTCTTGATCCAGCAAGGGGGAAGGAGAGGTTGATGGAGATCCAGCAGCACGACGGCGTGGTGGTGGATGTAGCGGGTCTCGGCAGGGCTTTGCCAAGCTTCTGTGAGAGAGAGAGAGGTGTTGCAGGGGAGGAGGGAGGCACCCAAGGCTGTAGGTTGCTGCCCTCCCTCCCCCCCTTTATATAGGCCCCCTTGGGAGGGGGGGCCGGCCAAAACCCATCTAGGGTTGGGGGGGCGGCGGCCAAGGGGTGGAAAGGGTTGCCTTGCCCCCCAAGCCAAGGGGGAAGTCCCCCCACCCTAGGGTTCCCAACCCTAGGCGCATGGGGGGAGGCCCAAGGGGGGGCGCCCAGCCCACTAGGGGCTGGTTCCCTTCCACTTTCAGCCCATGGGGCCCTCCGGGATAGGTGGCCCCACCCGATGGACCCCCGGGACCCTTCCGGTGGTCCCGGTACAATACCGGTAACCCCCGAAACTTTCCCGGTGGCCGAAACTTGACTTCCGATATATAATTCTTCACCTCCGGACCATTCCGGAACCTCTCGTGATGTCCGAGATCTCATCCGGGACTCCGAACAACTTTCGGGTTTCCGCATACATATATCTCTACAACCCTAGCGTCACCGAACCTTAAGTGTGTAGACCCTACGGGTTCGGGAGACATGCAGACATGACCGAGACGTCTCTCCGGTCAATAACCAACAGCGGGATCTGGATACCCATGTTGGCTCCCACATGTTCCACGATGATCTCATCGGGTGAACCACGGTGTCGAGGATTCAATCAATCCCGTATGCAATTCCCTTTGTCAAACGGTATGTTACTCGCCCGAGATTCGATCGTCGGTATCCCAATACCTTGTTCAATCTGGTTACCGGCAAGTCTCTTTACTCGTACCACAATGCATGATCCCGTGACTAACGCCTTAGTCACATTGAGCTCATTATGATGATGCATTACCGAGTGGGCCCAGAGATACCTCTCCGTCACACGGAGTGACAAATCCCAGTCTCGATCCGTGCCAACCCAACAGACACTTTCGGAGATTCCCGTAGTGCACCTTTATAGTCACCCAGTTACGTTGTGACGTTTGGCACACCCAAAGCACTCCTACAGTATCCGGGAGTTGCATGATCTCATGGTCTAAGGAAAAGATACTTGACATTGGAAAAGCTCTAGCAAACGAAACTACACGATCTTTTATGCTATGCTTAGGATTGGGTCTTGTCCATCACATCATTCTCCTAATGATGTGATCCCGTTATCAACGACATCCAATGTCCATGGTCAGGAAACCGTAACCATCTATTGATCAACGAGCAAGTCAACTAGAGGCTTACTAGGGACATGGTGTTGTCTATGTATCCACACATGTATCTGAGTTTCCTATCAATACAATTCTAGCATGGATAATAAACGATTATCATGAATAAGTAAATATAATAATAACCAATTTATTATTGCCTCTAGGGCATATTTCCAACAGTCTCCCACTTGCACTAGAGTCAATAATCTAGTTCACATCACCATGTGATTAACACTCACTGGTCACATCACCATGTGACCAACATCTAAAGAGTTTACTAGAGTCAACAATCTAGTTCACATCACTATGTGATTAACACTCAATGTGTTCTGGTTTGATCATGTTATGCTTGTGAGAGAGGTTATTAGTCAACGGGTCTGAACCTTTCAGAACCGTGTGCTTTACGAATATCTATGTCATCTTGTGGATGCTACCACGCGCTATTTGGAGCCATTTCAAATAATTGCTCTACTATACGAATCCGGTTTACTACTTAGAATCATCCGGATTAGTGTCAAAGTTCGCATCGACGTAACCCTTTACGACGAACTCCTTTCCACCTCCATAATCGAGAAAATTCCTTAATCCACTAGGTACTAAGGATAAGTTCGACCGCTGTCATGAGATCCTTTCCCGGATCACTATTGTACCCTCTTGACCAACTCATGGCAAGGCACACTACATGTGCGGTACACAGCATAGCATACTATAGAGCCTACGTCTAAAGCATAGGGGACGACCTTCGTCCTTTCTCTATCTTCTGCTGTGGTCAGGTCTTGAGTCTTACTCAATACTCACAATCTTGTAACACATCCAAGAACTCCTTCTTTGCTGATCTATTTTGAACTCTTTCAAAATCATGTCAAGGTGTGCTGTCTTTTGAAAGTATCATCAGGCGTCTTGATCTATCTCTATGGATCTTGATGCCCAATATGTAAGTAGCTTTATCCAGGTCTTCCTTTGAAAAACTTCTTTCAAACAACCCTTTATGCTTTCCAGAAATTTTACATCATTTCTGATCAACAATATGTCATTCACATATACTTATCAGAAATGTTGTAGCGCTCCCACTCACTTTATTGTAAATACAAGTTTCTAAAAAACTTTGTATAAACCCAAAAACTTTGATCACTCCATCAAAGCGTATATTCTGACTCTGAGATGCTTGCTCTAATCCTTGGAAGGATCGCTGGAGCTAGCATACCTTTTAGCATCCTTAGGATCGACAAAACCTTTCTGATTGTATCACATACAACCTTTCCTTACGAAAACTGGTAAGGAAACTTGTTTTGACATCCATCTGCCAGATTTCATAAATGCAGCTAATCAGAAACATGATTCCGACGGACCTAAGCATCGCTACGGATGAGAAAAACTCATCGTAGTCAACTCCTTGAACTTGTGAAAATACTCTTTGCCACAAGTCGAGCTTCATAGACGGTAACATTACCGTCCATGTCTGTCTTCTTCTTAAAGATCCATTTATCTCAATGGCTTGCCGATCATCGGGCAAGTTCACCAAAGTCCACGCTTTGTTCTGATACATGGATTCTATCTCGGATTTCATGGCCTCGAGCCATTCGTCGGAATATGGGCCCACCATCGCTTCTCCACAGCTCGTAGGTTCATTGTTGTCTAGCAACATGACTTCCAAGACAGGATCACGCATTACTCTGAAGTAGTGCGCATCCTCGTCGTCCTACGAGGTTTGGTAGTGACTTGATCCGAAGTTTCATGATCACTATCATAAGCTTCCACTTCAATTGGTGTAGGTGCCACAGGAACAACTTCCTGTGCCCTGCTACACACTAGTTGAAGCGACGGTTCAATGACCTTATCAAGTCTCCACCATCCTCCCACTCAATTCTTTCGAGAGAAACTTTTCCTCGAGAAAGGACTCGTTTCTAGAAGCAATTACTTTTGCTTCCAGATCTGAAATAGGAGGTATACCCAACTGTTTTTGGGTATTCTATGAAGATGCATTTATCCGCTTTGGGTTCGAGCTTATCAGCCTGAAACTTTTCAAAGCATCGCAGCCCCAAACTTTTAAGAAACGACAACTTAGGTTTCTCTAAACGGTGTCGTCTCAACGGAATTGCGTGGTCCCCCTTTTAAAGTGAATGCGGTTGTCTCTAATGCCTAACCCATAAACGATAGTGGTAATTCGATAAGAAACATCATGGTATGCACCATATCCAATAGGGTGCAGTTATGATGTTCGGACACACCATCACACTATGGTGTTCCAGGCGGTATTAATTGTGAAACACTTTCCACAATGTCTCAATTGTGTGCCAAACTCGTATCTCAGATACTCATCTCTATGATCATATCACAGACATTTTATCCTCTTGTCACGATGATCTTCAACTTCACTCTGAAATTACTTGAACCTTTCAATAATTCAGACTAGTGTTTCATCAAGTAAATACACTCAGCATCTACTCAAATCATCTGTGAAGTAAGAACATAACGATATCCACTGCATGCCTTAGCACTCATTGGACTGCATACATCAAAATGTATTACTTCCAATAAGTTGCTCTCTTGTTCCATCTTACTGAAAACGAGGACTTTCAGTCATCTTGCCCATGTGGTATGATTTGCATGTCTCAAGTGATTCATAATCAAGTGAGTCCAAACGATCCATCTGCATGGAGTTTCTTCATGCATATATACCAATAGACATGGTTCGCATGTCTCAATCTTTTCAAAAATGAGTGAGTCCAAAGATCCATCTATATGGAGCTTCTTCATGCGTTTTATACCATTATGACTCAAGTGGCAGTGCCACAAGTATGTGGTACTATCATTACTATCTTATATCTTTTGGCACGAACATGTGTATCACTGCGATCGAGATTCATTTTAGGTGCAAGACCATTGAAGGTATTATTCAAATATACAGAGTAACCATTATTCTCCTTAAATGAATAACCGTATTGCGATAAACATAATCCAATCATGCTCAACGCAAACACCAAACCTCGATGGCAGAGGGAGCATGCGATGCTTGATCACATCAACTTTGGAAACACTTCCAACACATATCGTCATCTCCCCTTTACCTAGTCTCCGTTTATTCCGCAGCTTTTATTTCGAGTTACTAACACTTAGCAACCGAACCGGTATCTAATACCCTGGTGCTGCTAGGAGTACTAGTAAAGTACACATTCATATAATGTATATCCAATATACTTCTGTCGACCTTGCCTGCCTTCTCATCTACCAAATATCTAGGGTAGTACTGCTTCAGTGACCGTTCCTCTCATTACAGAAGCACTTAGTCTCGGGTTTGGGTTCAACCTTGGGATTCTTCACTAGAGCAGCAAACGACTTGCTGTTTCATGAAGTATCCCTTTTGCCCTTGCCCTTCTTAAACTAGTGGTTTTACTAACCATCAACAATTTATGCTCCTTCTTGATTTCTACTCTCGCGGTGTCAAACATCGCGAATAGCTCAAGGATCATCATAACTATCCTTGATATGTTATAGTTCATCACGAAGCTCTACTAGCTTGGTGGCAGTGACTATGGAGAACTATCACTATCTCATCTGGGAGATTAACTCCCACTCGATTCAAGCGATTGTGGCACTCAGACAATCTGAGCACATGCTCAACGATTGAGCTTTTCTCCCTTAGTTTGCAGGCATAAGAAACTTGTCAGAGGTCTCATACCTCTTGACGTGGGCACTAGTCTGAAATCCCAATTTTAGTCTTCGGAACATCTCACATGTTCTGCGACGTTTCAAAAACGTCTTGGGTGCCACAATTCTAAACCGCACTGAACTATCACGTAGTTATCAAAACGTGTATGTCAGATGTTTCGTAACATCTACAGACGACGCTGAGGTTCAGCACACCGAGCGGTGCATTAAGGACATAAGCCTTCTGTGCAGCAATGAGGACAATCCTCAGTTTACGGACCCAGTCCGCATAATTGCTACTACCAACTTTCAACTAAATTTTCTCTAGGAACATATCTTAACCAGTAGAACTAAAGCGCAAGCTATGACATAATTTGCAAATACCTTTTTTTGACTATGTTCATGATAATGAAGTTCATCTGATTATGAACTCCCACTCAGATAGACATCCCTCTAGTCATCTAAGTGAAACATGATCCGAGTTTAACTAGGCCGTGTCCGATCATCACGTGAGACGGACTAGTCAAGATCGGTGAACATCTCCATGTTGATCGTATCTTCTATACGACTCATGCTCGACCTTTCGGTCCTCCGTGTTCCGAGGCCATGTCTGTACATGCTAGGCTCGTCAACACCCGTTGTATTCGAACGTTAGAATCTATCACACCCGATCATCACGTGGTGCTTCGAAACAACGAACCTTCGCAACGGTGCACAGTTAGGGTGAACACTTTCTTGAAATTATAATAAGGGATCATCTTACTTACTACCGTCGTTCTAAGCAAATAAGATGCAAAAACATGATAAACATCACATGCAATCAAATAGTGACATGATATGGCCAATATCATTATGCTCCTTTGATCTCCATCTTCGGGGCACCATGATCATCTTCGTCACCGGCATGACACCATGATCTCCATCATTGTGTCTTCATGAAGTCGTCACGCCAACGATTACTTCTACTTACATGGCTAACGCATTTAGCAACAAAGTAAAGTAATTTACATGGCGTCATTCAATGACACGCAGGTCATACAAAATAATAAAGACAACTCCTATGGCTCCTGCCGGTTGTCATACTCATCGACATGCAAGTCGTGATTCCTATTACAAGAATATGATCAATCTCATACATCACATATATCATTCATCACATCTTCTGGCCATATCACATCACATAGCACTTGCTGCAAAAACAAGTTAGACGTCCTATAATTGTTGTTGCAAGTTTTTACGTGGTTTGTAGGTTTCTAGCAAGAACGTTTCTTACCTACGTATGACCACAACGTGATTTGCCAATTTCTATTTACCCTTCATAAGGACCCTTTTCATCGAATCCGTTCCGACTAAAGTAGGAGAGACAGACACCCGCTAGCCACCTTATGCATCTAGTGCATGTCAGTCGGTGGAACCTATCTCACGTAAGCGTACGTGTAAGGTCGGTCCGGGCCGCTTCATCCTACAATGCCGCCGAAACAAGAAACAACTAGTAGCGGCAAGAAGAATTGGCAAACTCAACGCCCACAACTGCTTTGTGTTCTACTCGTGCATAGTAACTACGCATAGACCTAGCTCATGATGCCACTTTTGGGAATCGTAGCATAATTTAAAAAATTTCTACGCTCACCAAGATGCATCTATGGAGTCTACTAGCAACGAGGGGAAAGGAGTGCATCTACATACCCTTGTATATCGCGAGCGGAAGCGTTCCAATGAACGTGGATGACGGAGTCGTACTCGCCGTGATCCAAATCACCGATGACCGAGTGCCGAACGGACGGCACCTCCGCGTTCAACACACGTACGGTGCAGCGACGTCTCCTCCTTCTTGATCCAGCAAGGGGGGAGGAGAGGTTGATGGAGATCCAGCAGCACGACGGCGTGGTGGTGGATGTAGCGGGTCTCGGCAGGGCTTTGCCAAGCTTCTGCGAGAGAGAGAGAGGTGTTGCAGGGGAGGAGGGAGGCGCCCAAGGCTGTAGGTTGCTGCCCTCCCTCCCCCCCTTTATATAGGCCCCCTTGGGAGGGGGGCCGGCCAAAACCCATCTAGGGTTGGGGGGGCGGCGGCCAAGGGGTGGAAAGGGTTGCCTTGCCCCCCAAGCCAAGGGGGAAGTCCCCCCACCCTAGGGTTCCCAACCCTAGGCGCATGGGGGGAGGCCCAAGGGGGGCCGCCCAGCCCACTAGGGGCTGGTTCCCTTCCACTTTCATCCCATGGGGCCCTCCGGGATAGGTGGCCCCACCCGGTGGACCCCCGGGACCCTTCCGGTGGTCCCGGTACAATACCGGTAACCCCTGAAACTTTCCCGGTGGCCGAAACTTGACTTCCTATATATAATTCTTCACCTCCGGACCATTCCAGAACCTCTCGTGACGTCCGGGATCTCATCCGGGACTCCGAATAACTTTCGGGTATCCGCATACATATATCTCTACAACCCTAGTGTCACCGAACCTTAAGTGTGTAGACCCTACGGGTTCGGGAGACATGCAGACATGACCGAGACGCCTCTCCAGTCAATAACCAACAGCGGGATCTGGATACCCATGTTGGCTCCCACATGTTCCACGATGATCTCATCAGATGAACCACGGTGTCGAGGATTCAATCAATCCCGTATGCAATTCCCTTTGTCAAACGGTATGTTACTCGCCCGAGATTCGATCGTCGGTATCCCAATACCTTGTTCAATCTCGTTACCGGCAATTCTCTTTACTCGTACCGCAATGCATGATCCCGTGACTAATGCCTTAGTCACATTGAGCTCATTATGATGATGCATTACCGAGTGGGCCCAGAGATACCTCTCCGTCACACGGAGTGACAAATCCCAGTCTCGATCCGTGCCAACCCAACAGACACTTTCGGAGATACCCGTAGTGCACCTTTATAGTCACCCAGTTACGTTGTGACGTTTGGCACACCCAAAGCACTCCTACGGTATCCGGGAGTTGCACGATCTCATGGTCTAAGGAAAAGATACTTGACATTGGAAAAGCTCTAGCAAACGAAACTACACGATCTTTTATGCTATGCTTAGGATTGGGTCTTGTCCATCACATCATTCTCCTAATGATGTGATCCCGTTATCAACGACATCCAATGTCCATGGTCAGGAAACCGTAACCATCTATTGATCAACAAGCTAGTCAACTAGAGGCTTACTAGGGACATGGTGTTGTCTATGTATCCACACATGTATCTGAGTTTCCTATCAATACAATTCTAGCATGGATAATAAACGATTATCATGAATAAGGAAATATAATAATAACCAATTTATTATTGCCTCTAGGGCATATTTCCAACACAAGGCATCTCAAGATAATATTTCAAGAAGTCTCAAGTGTCTAAGCTTGGGGATGCCCCGGTTGGCATCCCACCTTTCTTCTTCAACAACTATCGGTTAGTTTCGGTTGATCCTAAGTTTTTGCTTCTTCACGTGATGTTTGCTATTCTTAGAATGTCATTTTATTTTGTTTTGCTTGCTGTTTGAATAAAATATCAAGATCTAAAATTATTAAATGGGAGATTCTTCACATAGCTAAATAATTATTTAACTACTCATTGATCTTCACTTATATCTTTTTGGAGTAGTTTGTCATTTACTCGTGTGCTTTACTTATATCCTATGAGTAAATAGTTGAATGATTTGAATATCATAAATCTGAAATTTATATATGTTTCATATACTTATCCCATGGGGAGTAATGACTTCACATATAATAAGTAGAGGTGGTAAATTTATTGAAGGTTTGCAAACATTGTATTGATCACTTGAACAATTCATGAAAGAATATTGAAGGAAGAGTGATTTCACATATAAATATACTATCTTGGACATCTTTTGTAATTGTGAGCACTCATTAAAATATGACATGTTAAAAGGTTGATGTTGGACAAGGAAGACAACGTAATGGGTTATGTTTTCTTATTTTTGAAATAAAGTATATTGTCATGGATCATCCAACATGTTGAGCTTGCCTTTCCCCCTCATGCTAGCCAAATTCTTTGCACCAAGTAGAGATACTACTTGTGCTTCCAAACATCCCTTAAACTAGTATTGCCATGAGAGTCCACCATACCTACCTATGGATTGAGTAAGATCCTTCAAGTAAGTTGTCATTAGTGCATGCAATAAAAATTGCTCTCTAAATATGTATGATCTGTTAGTGTGGAGAAAATAAGCTTTATACGATCTTGTGATGTGGAAGCAATGAAAGCAACGGACTGCATAATAAAGGTCCCTATCACAAGTGGCAATATAAAGTGACGTTCTTTCGCATTAAGATTTTGTGCATCCAACTATAAAAGCGCATGACAACCTCTGCTTCCCTCTGCGAAGGGCCTGTCTTTTATTCTTGTCTTATACCTTATGCAAGAGTCATGGTGATCTTCACCTTTCCTTTTTACATTTTATCCTTTGGCCAGCACATTGTGTTGGAAAGATCCTGATATATATATCCAATTGGATGTAAGGCATCATGAACTATTATTGTTGACATTACCCTTGAGGTAAAAGGTTGGGAGGCGAATCTATAAGCCCCTATCTTTCTCTGTCTCTGATTAAAACTTTGAACCCATAAATATCGCGTGAGTGTTAGCAATTGTGAAAGACTAAATGATAGTTGAGTATGTGAAGTTTGCTGAATCAAAGCTCTGACATAGACTCTTCCTGAAAATAAGATGAATTGTAATTGTTTGATGACTAATAACACGGTTTGCTAGTTTTCAAGAAAGTTTATGATCTATACTATAACATGTGAATAGCTTGTTACTTGATCATGAGAAGTTCTATGAGTTGAGCTACTGTTATGATATATAATGATGCTAGAAAAGGTGATTGAAATTATCATTGATCAAACTTATGCACCTGCTAGCATTCACACTTCATAAATTATTTCTTTTATCATTTACCTACTCGAGGACGAGCAGGAATTAAGCTTGGGGATGCTGATACGTCTCCAACGTATCTATAATTTATAAAGTATTCATGCTATTATATTATCTCTTTTGGATGTTTATGGGCTTTAGTAAACACTTTTATATTATTTTTGGGACTAACCTATTAACCGGAGGCCCAGCCCAAATTGTTGTTTGCTTGCCTATTTCAGTGTTTCGAAGAAAAGAATATCAAACGGAGTCCAAACGGAATGAAACCTTCGGGAGAGTTATTTTTGGAACGGAAGCAATCCAGGAGACTTGGAGTAGACGTCAGGGAAGCTTTGAGGTGGCCACAAGGCAGGGAGGCGCGCCTGCCCCCATGGGCGTGCCCCCACCCTCGTGGGCCCCTCGTGGCTCCCCTGACTGACTTCTTTCGCCTATATATGTCCATATACCCTAAAAACATCGAAGAGCCGAATAGATCGGGAGTTCCGCTGCCGCAAGCCTCTGTAGCCACCAAAACCCAATCGGGGCCCTGTTCCGGCACCCTGCCGGAGGGGGGGACCCTCACCGGTGGCCATCTTCATCATCCTGGCGCTCTCCATGACGAGGAGGGAGTAGTTCACCCTCGGGCTGAGGGTATGTACCAGTAGCTATGTGTTTGATCTCTCTCTCTCTCTCTCTCTCTCTCGTGTTCTTGAGATGGTACGATCTTGATGTACCGTGAGCTTTGCTATTATAGTTGGATCTTATGATGTTTGTCCCCCTCTACTCTCTTGTAATGGATTGAATTTTCCCTTTGAAGTGATCTTATCGGATTGAGTCTTCAAGGATTTGAGAACACTTGATGTATGTCTTGCATGTGCTTATTTGTGGTGACAATGGGATATCACGTGATTCACTTGATGTATGTTTTGGTGATCAACTTGCGGGTTCCGTGACCTCATGAACTTATGCATAGGGGTTGGCACACGTTTTCGTCTTGACTCTCCGGTAGAAACTTTGGGGCTCTCTTTGAAGTTCTATGTGTTGGTTGAATAGATAAATCTGAGATTGTGTGATGCATATCGTATAATCATACCCACGGATACTTGAGGTGACATTGGAGTATCTAGGTGACATTAGGGTTTTGATTGATTTGTGTCTTAAGGTGTTATTCTAGTACGAACTCTATGATAGATCGATCCGAAAGAATAACTTTGAGGTGGTTTCGTATCCTACAATAATCTCATCGTTTCTTCTACACTATTAGTGACTTTGGAGTGACTCTTTGTTGCATGTTGAGGTATAGTTATGTGATCCAATTATGTTATTATTGTTGAGAGAACTTGCACTAGTGAAAGTATGAACCCTAGGCCTTGTTTCCTAGCATTGCAATACCGTTTACGCTCACTTTTATTATTAGTTACCTTGTTGTTTTTATATTTTCAGATTACAAAAACCTATATCTACCATCCATATTGCACTTGTATCACCATCTCTTCTCCGAACTAGTGCACCTATACAATTTACCGTTGTATTGGGTGTGCTGGGGACACAAGAGACTCTTTGTTATTTGGTTGCAGGGTTGCTTGAGAGAGACCATCTTAATCCTACACCTCCCATGGATTGATAAACCTTAGGTCATCCATTGGAGGGAAACTTGCTACTGTCCTACAAACCTCTGCATTTGGAGGCCCAACAACGTCTACAAGAAGAAGGTTGTGTAGTAGACATCACTCCTGCCTAGGTTTCGCCTCGAGACGGCGGCGCTTCGTCCCGAAAGTCCTCTCCTGATTTTTTTCCTAGGTCAAAATGATTTATATACCGGAAGATGGACACTGATGGTGGGCCGAGGAGGGCACAACCCACCAGGGCGCGCCTGGGCTCCCTAGCGCGCCCAGGTGGGTTGTTACCACCTGGTGGGCCTCCTCTAGTAGTTATTTGCTCCAATAATTCTTAAATATTCCATAAAAAATCTCTGTGAAGTTTCAGCTTATTTGGAGTTCTACAGAATAGGTAGCTCTGACGTGCTTTTTCACGTCCAGAATTCCAGCTGTCGGTATTCTCCCTCTTTGTATAAACCTTGCATATTATGAGAGAAAAGGCATTAGAATTGCTCCCAAAAGCATTATTATGCATAAAAACATTATAAATAACAGTAGCAAAACATGATGCAAAATGTACGTATCAACTCCCCCAAGCTTAGACCTCGCTTGTCCTCAAGAGAAAACTGAAATCAAAAAACATGGCCACATGCTTAGAGAGAGAGAGAGAGGTGTCGATAAAAAACAAAATACGGACATAGAAGCATCATGCATATTATTGTAACAGCAAGGAATTTAAACATAAAGTTTCTTTATCACATAACTTTTATCATATAAATTCTCATGAACAAGTAACAATTCATCATAACATTGAAGTATAAAGCATAAACCTTATTGAAAACCAACAAACTATGTTCTCAGTCAATTTTGCAACTACAATTCATCATACTTTCAGGAAGGGTCACGTGTCGGAGCCTTTAGGCAAGTCCACATACTCAACCATCATATAGTCTTCTATGATTGCTAACACTCACAGCGTACCCATGAACAAAAAGTTTCAACCAGACACAAAGAAAGATAGGGGCTTATAATTTCGCCACCCAACACATTCACCTCAAGGGTGATGTCAACAATAATAACTCATGCCTACTCATATCCAGGATATATGTGCCTAGATCTTTCCTCACCACGTGATGCTTGCGAAAGGAGAAAAAGAAAAAGGAATAGGGAAGAAAACTTTGACTCTGCATAAAAGTAAAAGAAAGGCCCTTCGTAGAGGGAAGTAGAGGTTGCCATGCGCTTATTTGTTTGTATGCCAAATCCATCAATGCAAAAGAATGCCACGTTATATTGCCCCTTATGATATCAACCTTTATTATGCAATCTGTCGCTTTTATTCATTGCCATCACATGTTCGTACAACGCTCAATTTTCTCTTACACTAAATGATCCAATACATTTAGAAGCAATTTTTATTGCCTTATTGCACCGATGACAACTTACTTGAAGGATCTTACTCAATCCATAGGTATGTATGGTGGACTCTCGAAATAAGATTTGGGTTAAGGGTTTTTGGATGCACAAGTAGTATCCCTACTTAGTATGGAGTTTTTGGCTAGAAAAGGTATTGAGCAAGCACCACATGTTAAAGGATCTGACAATATAAATTCTATGTGAACATGAACAAACATAAATCATTACGTTGTCTTCCTTGTCCAATGTCAACTATTTTGACACAAAATATTTAATGGGGGCTCACAATCATAAAAGATGTCCAAGATAGTGTATTTGCATGTGAATCTTCTCTTCCATTATTAATTCTTTCATGAGTTGCATCATTGACCAATGCTATGCTTGTCAATCTCCAACAAATTTTACCACTTATACTTTACCTTATGTGATGTCATTACTTACCATAAGATTAGCATATGATATTTTCATTTATTTCCTTTCTTTTTATTGTACATGAAAATAAAGAAAGCAAAGCTTGGACTAATTTTATTATATAGCTCGCACACGATTACATAGATAGATCACTAAGCAAACACTCAAAAAGAAAGGACCGAACTAAAATTTTATTCAACTAGATCAAAAGATAATTAGGGATCAAACTGAAAATAGATAAAAGTAAAGATAGTGGTGGTGATACAATACCGGGGCACCTCTCCCAAGCTTGGAACAAGCCAAGGAGAGTGCCCATATCATGAACTCAAGTCTCCTTTGCTGATGAAGAAGATGGTGGTGGTGTAGATGAGGTAGTAGGCATCTCCAATAGCTTCTCCAGTCTACGGATGATGCTCCGAAGGGCAATGATGTGCTCTTGCAATCACTTGTGAGATATTATTTTGTACACGCACCGTTTCGATGATCCTAAAAGCTTCAATTTCAGTAGGGGTGAGATATTCGTAGTAAGGCTGAAGGATATCCTCTTCTTCCTCGGCGGGCAAGGTTTGCTCAACTGCTAGAGCTTGATCTTCAACAGCTTCCTTGCTCTTGTCCCTTTTCAGAGATTCTTTTGGTCCTTCTATCTTTAGTTCCATCTTCATCAACCAAGCATCTTCTTCTACGTTGTTGGAGGAGGGAGAAGACATGGTACCTGGCCTGACAGATCTGACAGAAAACAACAAGAAAGAGGAACAGAACATTTCTCCGTGATACGGAGGTCAGTACGTTCGGGGGATATATAAAGATTTTTTATCTTGGGAAACAAGAAAACGGGAGAAAAATGGAGTACGGAAGGTAACCGAGGTGGGCATAACCCACCTAGGCGCGCCAGGGGGCCCTGGCACGCCTTGGTGTCTTGTGCCCACCAGGGTTGCCTTCCTGGTTGTTTCTTATTTTCCTAATTTTTGATATATTCCAAAACTGACAGAAAATATTTTTGCGGATTTTTTGGAGTCCGTTTACTTACCATATCACGTACCTCCTCCTTTTTGGTTATTCTGGAGTGTTCCGGAAGGTTTGTTTTATGTGTTCCTCCGGTGTCATGGTTTGCATAATATTGCTTTCAACATTAATAGGCGTACCTAAGATATAGTGTTTAATTCTTTGGGTTGGTACCTTCTGCATTATTTATTTTGATAGCTCTAGAGCGGTAAACCTCTTCAATAACATACGGTCCTTCCCATTTGGAGAGAAGTTTTCCTGCAAAGAATCTGAAACAAGAGTTGTATAGTAGAACATATTCTCCAACTTTGAATTCCCATTTTTGGATCCTTTTATCATGCCATCTTTTAACTTTCTCTTTAAATAGTTTGACATTTTCATAAGCTTGGGTTCTCCATTCATCTAATGAGCTAATGTGAAATAACCTCTTTTCACCGGCAAGTTTGAAATCATAGTTGAGTTTCTAATTGCCCAATATGCTTTATGTTCTAACTCTAGAGGCAAATGACAAGCTTTTCCATAAACCATTTTATACAAAGACATGCCCATAGGATTTTTATAAGCTGTTCTATAAGCCCAAAGTTCATCATCCAATTTCTTAGACCAATTCTTTCGGGACCTACTGACAGTTTTTTGTAAAATTAATTTTATTTATCTATTACTAAGTTCAACTTGACCACTAGATTGAGGATGATAGGGTGATGCAATTCTATGGTTAACATCATAATTGGCAAGCATTTTACGGAAAGCACCATGAATAAAGTGTGAACCACCATCAGTCATTAAATTTCTAGGGACTCCAAACCTCGGGAAAATAACTTCTGTAAGCATTTTAATGGAGGTGTTGTGATCAGCACTACTAGTTGGAATAGCTTCTACCCACTTAGTAACATAATCAACAGCAACCAAAATATGTGTATACCCATTAGAGGAAGGAAAAGGTCCCATATAATCAAAACCCCAAACATCAAATGGTTCAACAACAAGTGAATAATTCATAGGCATTTCTTGACGCTTACCGATATTACCAATTCTTTGACATTCATCACAAGATAAAACAAACTTACGGGCATCCTTGAAGAGAGTAGGCCAATAGAAACTAGACTGCAATACCTGATGAGCAGTTCTATCTCCCGCATGATGCCCTCCATAAAGCTTCGGAATGACATTTCCGTAGGATTTGTCCTTGTTCATGCTCAGGTACACAACGTCTAATAATACCATCTACTCCTTCTTTATAAAGATGTGGATCATCCAAAAAGTAATGTCTTAAATCATAGAAGATTTTTTTTCTTTTGTTGGTATGTGAAACTAGGTGGTATATATTTATCAACAATATAATTAGCATAATCAGCATACCAAGGAGTATTATGAGAAACATTTATTGCAGCTAATTGTTATCAGGAAAGCTATCATTAGTAGGTTGTGGGTCATCAAGGATATTCTCTAACCTAGACAAGTTGTCAGCTACGGGGTTCTCAGTTCCTTTCCTATCAGTTATATGTAAATCAAATTCTTGTAGCAAGAGAACCCATCTAATGAGTCTAGGTTTACTATCTTTCTTTTCCATAAGATATTTAATAGCAGCATGATCGGTGTGAATATTAACTTTAGAATCAACAATGTAAGATCTAAATTTGTCACAAAAAAACACAACTGCTAAAAATTCTTTTTTAGTGGTAGCATAATTTTGTTGGGCACTGTCTAGAATTCTACTAGCATAATGAATAACATTTAGTTTCTTGTCAACTCTTTGTCCTAGAACAACACCAACAGCATAATCACTAGCATCACACATAATTTCAAAAGGCAAGTTCCAATTAGGTGGTTGAACAATAGGTGCAGAAATTAAGGCTTTCTTAAGTGTTTCGAAGGCTTCTACACAATCATCATGAAAAACGAAAGGAACATTCTTTTGTAAAAGATTTGAAAGAGGCCTAGAAATTTTAGAGAAGTCTTTAATAAATCTCCTATAGAAACCAACATGACCGAGGAAACTACGAGTACCTTTGATATCTCTGGGACATGGCATTTTCTCAATTGCATCAACTTTAGCTTTATCCACCTCAATACCTCATTCAGAAATTTTATGCCCCAATACAATACCTTCATTAAGCATAAAGTGGCACTTCTCCCAATTCAAGACAAGATTAGTTTGCTCACATATCTGCAAAACTCGATCAAGGTTGCTTAAGCAATCATCAAAAGAAGTTCCTTAAACGAAAAAATCATCCATGAAAACCTCAACAATCTTTTCACAAAAATCAGAGAATATCGCAGTCATACATCTTTGAAAGGTAGCAGGTGCATTACATAAACCAAAAGGCATACGTCTATAAGCATAAGTTCCAAAAGGACAAGTAAAGGTGGTTCTCTTGATCCGGTTGTGAAATAGGTATTTGATAAAAAAACAGAATATCCATCAAGGAAGCAAAAGTGTGTGTGTGCTTTGATAGTCTTTCTAGCATTTGATCAACAAAAGGCAAGGGGTAATGATCTTTTCTAGTTGCTTGATTTAACTTTCTAAAATCAATTACCATTCTATAGCCAGTGACAATTCTTTGTGGGATTAGTTCAGTTTATCATTTGGAACAATGGTAATACCTTCATTCTTAGGGACATAATGAACGGGACTTACCCATCAACTATCAGCTATGGGGTAAATTATACCTGCTTCCAGAAGCTTTAATATTTCAGTTCTTACCAATTCTTTCATTTTGGGATTCAATCGTCGTTGATGATCAACAACGGGTTTAGCATCAGGTTCCATATTAATCTTGTGTTGATAGAGAGTGGGACTAATGCCCTTATGATCATCAAGAGTATGTCCAATAGCATCCCGGTGCTTCTTCAGAACTTCCAATAATCTTTCTTCTTCATGTTCTGAAAGGTTAGCACTAATAATAACAGGATATACCTTTTTCTCATCAAAATAAGCATATTTCAAAGTGTCTGGCAATTGTTTTAATTCAAACACAGGATCACCTTTAGGTAGAGGAGGACCTCCGAGAGTTTCAATAGGCAAATTGTGTTTAAGCAGAGGTCGTTTTTTAAAGAAAATTTCATCTATTTCATTTCTTTCACGCATATACATATCATTTTCATGGTCTAACAAATATTGTTCTAGTGGATCAGTAGGAGGCATGGCAATAGAAGCAATACCAATTATTTCATCCTTACAAGGTAATTCTTTCTTATGAGGTTGTCTATTAAACCTGGAAAAATTAAACTCATTAGACTCATCACCAAAGCTAACACTGACAGTTTATTTATGACAATCTATGGTAGCATTGACAGTGTTCAAGAAAGGTCTACCAAACATAATGGGACAAAAGTCATCTTGTAGGGAACCAAGGACTAGAAAATCAGTAGGATGTTTTATTTTCCCACACAAGACTTGAACATCTTTAACAATTCCAAGTGGTGTGATGGTGTCACTATTAGCAAGTTTAATAGTAACATCTATGTCTTCTATTTCAGTGGGTGCTATATCATTCATATTTTCTTGATATAAGGTAAAAGGAATAGCACTGTGATGTTGGCTTGAACTACGTCAGTATTTCCCCAAAGAGGAAGGGATGATGCAGCACAGCAACGGTAGGTATTTCCCTCAGTTGATGAGACCAAGGTTATCGAACAAGTAGAAGAATCACGCAACACTATGTGAACGGCACGTGCACACAAATAACAATTACTCGCAACCCGACGTGTTAAAGGGGTTGTCAATCCCTTTCGGGCAACGGCGCCAGAAATAGGCAAACGAACATGAGAGAGTTGTAAATATTGATAGATCGAACGCCAAATAAAATAAAGTGCAGCAAGGTATTTTTGTATTTTTGGTTTAATAGATCTGAAAATAAAAGCAAAGGAAAATAGATCGCAAAGGCAAATATAATAAAGAAGAGACCCGGGGGCCGTAGGTTTCACTAGTGGCTTCTCTCGAGAAAAATTGCAAACGGTGGGTGAACAAATTACTGTTGGGCAATTGATAGAACTTCAAATAATCATGACGATATCCAGGCAATGTATATTATATAGGCATCACGTCCAAGATTAGTAGACCGACTCCTGCCTGCATCTGCTACTATTACTCCACACATCGACCGCTATCCAGCATGCATCTAGTGTATTAAGTTCATGGAAAAACGGAGTAATGCAATAAGAACGATGACATGATGTAGAAAAGATCTATTTATGTAGAAATAGATCCCATCGTTTTATCCTTAGTAGTAACAATACATACGTGTCGGTTCCCCTTCTGTCGCTGGGATCAAGCACCGTAAGATCGAACCCACTACAAAGCACCTCTTCCCATTGCAATACAAATAGATCAAGTTGGCCAAACAAAACCCAAATATCGGAGAAGAAATACGAGGCTATAAGCAATCATGCATATAAGACATCAAAGAAGACTCAAATAACTTTCGTGGATAAAAAGATAGATCTGATCATAAACTCAAAGTTCATCGGATCCCAACAAACAAACCGCAAAAAGAGTTACATCACATGGATCTCCAAGAGACCATTGTATTGAGAATCAAACGAGAGAGAGGAAGCCATCTAGCTACTAACTACGGACCCATAGGTGTACAAAGAACTACTCACGCATCATCGGAGAGGCACCAATGGACATGATGCACCCCTCCGTGATGGTGTTTAGATTGGATATGGTGGTTCTGGACTCCGCGGCGGCTCGAATTGATTTTCGTCGAATCCCCTAGGGTTTCTGGAATATTGGGGTATTTATAGAGCAAAGAGGCGGTTCAGGGGGCACCCGAGGTGGGCACAACCCACCTGGGCGCGCCTGGGCCCCTAGGCACGCCTTAGTGGGTTGTGCTCCCGTCGGAGCACCCCCCCCCCCAAGGTGCTTCTCCGGCCCACTGGATGTCTTCTGGTCCAAAAAAATCCACAAAAAGTTTTGCTGCGTTTGGACTCCGTTTGGTATTGATTTCCTGCGATGTAAAAAACATGCAGAAAACAGCAACTGGCACTTGGCACTATGTCAATAGGTTAGTACCAAAAAATGACTATAAAATGATTGTAAAACATCCAAGAATGATAATATAACAGCATGGAACAATCAAAAATTATAGATACGTTGGAGACGTATCAGCATCCCCAAGCTTAATTCATGCTCGTCCTCGAGTAGGTATATGATAAAAACAGAATTTTTGGTGTGGAATGCTGCCTAACATGTCATATCATATTCTTTTCTTTATAGCATGGACATTTGGACTTTTATATGGTCCAAAGCAATAGTGTAGTTTTGACATGAGACTTAAATACTCAAGCATATCAACAAGCAACCATGTCTTTCGAAATATCAACGCTAAAATAAGTTATCCCTAGCCCATCATGCTCAATCATTGATCCATTCATGAAACACACTCGCATATTAGCTACACCCAATGCTCAAGTATGATCATAGTGCCTCCTAGTTGGTGCTTTATAAGAGAAGATGGAGACTGAACTTAAAAAATAAAAATTACATAAAGTAAAAGAAAGGCCCTTCGCAGAGGGAAGTAGGGATTTGTAGAGGTGCCAGAGCTCAAAGCAAAAATTGAGAGATAAAAAAAATTTGAGAGGCATAATTTTCCCACCAATGAAAACGACTTAGAGCTCCCAACACTTTCCATGCTAGATATATCATAGGCGGTTCCCAAACAGAAAATAAAGTTTATTCCTTTTTCCACCATACTTTCACTTTCCATGGCTTGCTGAATCCACGGTTGCCCTCCATACCAACACTTTCCAAGGAATTTATTATTTGACAACACAAAGTAAATTCATTTTTCATTTCGGGACTGGGCATCCCTAATACCTTGGCCTTACTCTCGTGCAATGACAAGTGAATAAACACTCACCGTGAGAATGACACATCTAGCATGGAAAATATTGTCCACCCCTCACCGCCTCGCGAGCGGTACGAGCACACAAAAGAGAAATTTATTTTGAAAATTAGAGATGGCACATACAAATTTGCTTAGAACGGCAAAAGAATAGCGCATATAGGTAGGTATAGTGGACTAATGAGGCAAAACTGGTTTAAAGGATTTTGGATGCACAAGTAGTGATCATACTTAGTGCAAAATGAAGGCTAGCAAAATATTGAGAAGCGACCAACCAAGAAATGAATAATCTCATAAGCGAACATTAAGCATAATTAACATCGAATAATGCACCACAAGTAGGATATAATTTCATTGCATGACTATTGACTTTCGTGCTTGCATAGGGAATCACAAACCTTAACACCAATATTCTTACTAAAGCACAATTACTCATCAACATGACTCACATATCACATCATCAAATCTCAAAACTATTACAAGGAATCAAGTTTATTTTGTCCAATAATCTTCATGAAAGTTTTTATTATATCCTTCTTGGATATCTGTCACTTTTGGACTAATTTTCATGTGTTGCTTTTGATAAGCTCAAGCAAATATAAGTGAAGATCATGAGCATAATCTTTCTCTCAAATTAATTTAAGTGAAGCAAGAGAGAATTTCTTAAAAAATTACTAACTCTCAAACAAATCTAAGTGAAGTAAGAGAGCATTTCTTCAAAAATAACAAAGCACACCGTGCTCAAAAAGATATAAGTGAAGCACTAGAGCAATTCCATAGCTCATAAAAATTTAAGTGAAGCATAGAGAGCAATTCTAACAAGTCATGGCATAATTTTGGCTCTCTCAAATAGGTGTATCCAGCAAGGATTCATGCCTTAGAACACAAAGCCAAACAAGCAAAGACTCAAATCATACAAGACGCTCCAAGCAAAACTCATAGTATGTGACGAATAAGAATATAGCTTCGATTAAAATACCGATGGACGTTGGAAGAAAGAGGGGATGGGGATTCCACTCGGGGCATCCCCAAGCTTAGTTGTTTGCTTCTCTTTGGATAATAGCTTGGGATGCCATGGGCATCCCCAAGCTTAGGCTCTTCTTACTCCTTATTCCTTCATCCATCGTAACATCACCCAAAAATTGAAAACTTCAATCACACAAAACTCAACAAAACCTTTGTGAGATCCGTTAGTATAAGAAAGCAATCACTACTATAAGTACTGTATAAAACCAATTCATATTTTATTCTTGCATAATATCTACTGTATTCCAAATTTTCTATGGCAAAAACTCATCAACGGAACCATAGAATCATCAAAACAAGCACACAATGCAAGGAAAACAGAATCTGTCAAAAACAGAACAGTCTGTAGCAATCTGAAAACTTCAAACACTTCTGTAACTCCAAAAAATCTGAAAACTTAGGTCGACCTGGGTAATTTGTATATCATTCTTGTGTAAAAAAATCAGAGAAAAATCATGTTTCTGTGATTTTTGAAAATTATTTTCGTGAGCGCAAAAGTTTCTGTTTTTCAGCAAGATCAAACAACTATCACCCAAGAAGATCCTAAAGGCTTTGCTTGGCAGAAACACTAATTAAAACACAAAAAACACAATCATAACATTAGCATAATTGTGCAAACACTCAAGAACCGAAAGCAAAAAATAAAAATAAATTTTATTCATTGGGTTGCATCCCAACAAGCGCTATTGTTTCACGCCCTTAGCTAGGCATAAAGCAAGGATCTAAGTTTTGTCATCCTAGTCCAACTCTTCAATCAAACACTTAGAATTCTTCAAGGATTTAGCATAAAGATTTTCAATGACAATACTCCTAGGAACAAATTTAAAGAATTCATTCTTGCCCAAGGGATCTCTTATAACTTCAACAAAATCCGGATGAATACTAATCATCTTAAGATCCTCTTTATTGTTATTACTAGAAGTTGCACCCTTGTTCTTAGTGACTTGAGTAGTCTTGCCAATCTTTATTGGAGTTTTTTCTATAGTTTCAGCGGAGGCAAAAGCCGTGCTTAAATTACTGAAGATTTCTTCTAGTTTGTCAATCCGGGACGGGCTTTCTTCAATTCTCTCATGAATTACGGTCCCCCTTTCTTTCAACAACTTGAAAACTTCTCCCGCTTTTGACCCAATTTTAGTGGCAAAATTATGCATCTTTTTATCCAAATTTTCAATATGATCTTCGGTAAGCATTTTCTTTTCAATAGCATCTAATCTTTCCATGACATGCTCAAGAGTCAAAGTTGTTTCATTAATCATAAGAGGTGGTGAGCGCACCAAATTTCCCATAGCATTAAAAGCATCAAGAGAAGGGCACATCAAGAAATTTCCACCGGCAATCATATCAAGGACGAATCTATACCAATTGGTGATGCCCACATAAAAATAGTGAAGAAGAACAACGGTAGATTGCTTACGGATAGATCTATTATGAGCATTGCAAATCCTATACCAAGCATATTTTAAATTCTCTCCTCCCCTTAGTTTAAAGTTGAGAACCTCGTTCTTGAGAGTGCACGCAATAGAGGAAGAACTATCCATGATGACAAAATTGGCAAGCAAGTTTGCACACAAAACAGATCTGACGAGAAAACGGCGAACGAAAAAGAGGGTGAATAAAACGGCAAATTTTTGTGAAGTGGGGGAGAGGAAAACGAGAGGCAAATGGCAAATAATGTAAATTGCGAGGAGATGAGATTTGTGATTAGGAACCTGGTAGATGTTGATGATGTCTACCAGGCAATGGCGCCAGAAATTCCTTTTGATGTTGGCTTGAACTACGTCGGTATTTCCCCAAAGAGGAAGGGATGATGCAGCACAACAACGGTAGGTATTTCCCTCAGTTGATGAGACCAAGGTTATCGAACCAGTAGGAGAATCACGCAACACTATGTGAACAGCACCTACACACAAATAACAATTACTCGCAACCCGACGTGTTAAAGGGGTTGTCAATCCCTTTCGGGCAACGGCGCCAGAAATAGGCAAACGGACGTGAGAGAGTTGTAAATATTGATAGATCGAACGCCAAATAAAATAAAGTGCAGCAAGGTATTTTTGTATTTTTTGTTTAATAGATCTGAAAATAAAAGTAAAGGAAAATAGATCGCAAAGGCAAATATATAAAGAAGAGACCCGGGGCCGTAGGTTTCACTAGTGGCTTCTCTCGAGAAAAATAGCAAATAGTGGGTGAACAAATTACTGTAGGGCAATTGATAGAACTTCAAATAATCATGACGATATCCAGGCAATGATCATTATATAGGCATCGCGTCCAAGATTAGTAGACCGACTGCTGCCTGCATCTACTACTATTACTCCACACATCGACCACTATCCAGCATGCATCTAGTGTATTAATTTCATGGAAAAAGGGAGTAATGCAATAAGAACGATGACATGATGTAGACAAGATCTATTTATGTAGAAATAGACCCCATTGTTTTATCCTTAGTAGCAACGATACATACGTGTCGGTTCCCCTTCTGTCACTGGGATCAAGCACCGTAAGATCGAACCCACTACAAAGCAGCTCTTCCCATTGCAAGATAAATAGATCAAGTTGGCCAAACAAAACCCAAATATCGGAGAAGAAATAGGAGGCTATAAGCAATCATGCATATAAGGGATCAAAGAAGACTCAAATAACTTTCATGGATAAAAAGATAGATCTGATCATAAAGTTCATTGGATCCCAACAAACACACCGCAAAAAGAGTTACATCATATGGATCTCCAAGAGACCATTGTATTGAGAATCAAATGAGAGAGAGGAAGCCATCTAGCTACTGACTACGGACTCGTAGGTCTACAAAGAACTACTCACGCATCATCGGAGAGGCACCAATGGACATGATGCACCCGTCCGTGATAGTGTCTAGATTGGATCAGGTGGTTCTGGACTCTGCGGAGGCTGGAATTGATTTTTTTCAACTCCCCTAGGGTTTCTGGAATATTGGGGTATTTATAGAGCAAAGAGGCGATTCAGGGGGCACCCGAGGTGGGCACAACCCACCTGGGTGCGCCTGGGCCCCCAAGCGCGCCCTGGTGGGTTGTGCTCCCCTTGGAGCACCCCCTAGGTGCTTCTCCGGCCCACTAGATGTCTTCTGGTCCAAAAATATCCACAAATAGTTTCGCTGCGTTTGGACTCTGTTTGGTATTGATTTCCTGCGATGTAAAAAACATGCAGAAAACAGCAACTAGCACTTGGCACTATGTCAATAGGTTAGTATCAAAAATGATATAAAATGACTATAAAATGATTGTAAAACATCCAAGAATGATAATATAGCAACATGGAACAATCAAAAATTATAGATAGTTGGAGACGTATCACACTCACGCTAGCACCTATGTCACATAAACCATGATAACAGTGATCTTCTATTTTAACTGAGACACCATACATGCCAACAACTGGTCTATGTTTATCCTTTTCATCTGCTTTGGCTATTCTAGCAGCTTCATCACAGAAGTAAATAACATGCCCATCTATATTTTCTAGCAAGAGATCTTTAACCATAGCAACACTAGGTTCTACCTTGGTTTGTTCAGCTAGTTTAGGTGCTCTAATATTGCTTTTATTGACAAAGGTTGAGACCTTAGCATGTTCCTTTATCCTAACAGGAAAAGGTGGTTTTTCAATGTAAGCAGTAGGAACAACTGGGTCAACATTATAAATAATAGTTTCATCTTTAACCACAACCGGTTCTTTAATTTCTTCTTTAATAGGTGGATGATATTTAAACCACTTCTCCTTAGGAGATCAACATGAGTAGCAAATGATTCACAAAAATAAGCTACTATCACATAGTCAAGTCCATATTTAGTGCTAAACTTTTGAAAAGCAACGGTATTCATAAAAGATTTAACACAATCAAACTCAAGTTGAATACCTGACTCTTTATGTTTGTCGTCTTCAGAGTTGCGTTTAATTCTTTCTAAAAGATCCCACCTAAATTCAATAGTTTTCTTCATTAAAGAACCAGTACAAGAAGTATCGAGCATGGATTGATCATTACGAGAAAGCCGAGCATAAAAATTCTGAATGATAATTTCCCTTGAGAGCTCATGATTGGGGCATGAATATAACATTGACTTAAGCCTCCCCCAAGCCAGAGCTATACTTTCTCCTTCACGAGGCCAAAAATTATATATATAATTCTGATCACAATGAACTAGATGCATAGGATAATTTTTTTGGTGAAACTCCAATTTCAATCGGTTCCAATTCCAAGATCCAATATCATTGCATAGCCTATACCATGCCAATGCCTATCCCTTCAAGGATAATGGGAAAACCTTCTTCTTAGCTTCATCTCCAGGTAAACCTGCAAGCTTAAATAATCCACAAATTTCATCCACATATATCAAGTGCATAAGGATGTTCGTTTCCATCTCCTGCATAAGGATTAGCAAGCAGTTGCTCTATCATACCCGAAGGAATTTCATAACCAATATTTTCAGTAGGTTCAGTAGGTTGAGGGGCACCTAATTGTGGTTCCGGTCGAGGTGAAGATACCCCGAACAAACCCCTCAAAGGATTGTTCTCCATAGTAGCAAGTGACAATAAATTTCAGTACGTAGTAATAATTTTTCCTTACCGATCTCCACTTACCAAGAGCGCTTCACTCCCTGGCAACGGCATCAGAAAAGAGCCTTGATGACCCACAAGTATAGGGGATCAATCGTAGTCCTTTCATAAGTAAGAGTGTCGAACCCAACGAGGAGCAAAAGGAAATGACAAGTGGTTTTCAGCAAGGTATTCTCTGCAAGCACTGAAATTATAAGTAACGAGTAGTATGATAGCAAGATAATTTGTAACGAGCAAGTAACGGTAACGGTAACAAAAGTGCAGCAAGGTAGCCCAATCCTTTTGATGCAAAGGACAGGCCAAAACGATTTCTTATAATAAGCAAAGCGTTCTTGAGGGTACACGGGAATTTCATCTAGTCACTTTCATCATGTTGATTCGATTCGTGTTCGTTACTTTGATAATTTGATATGTGGGTGGACCGGTGATTAGGTGTTGTTCTTACTTGAACAAACCTCTTACTTATGATTAACCCCCTCGCAAGCATCCGCAACTACGAGAAAAGTATTAAGATAAAATTTAACCATAGCAATAAACTTTTGGATCCAAATCAGTCCCTTACGAAGTAGCGCATAAACTAGGGTTTAAGTTTTTGTCAGTCTCGCAACCCATCATCTAATAACTACACCACAATGCATTCCCCTAGGCCCTAATAAGGTGAAGTGTCATGTAGTCGATGTTCACATGACACCACTAAGGGAATCACAACATGCATATCATCAAAATATCGAACACATATCAAGTTCACATGATTACTTGCAACAAGATTTCTCCCGTGGCCTCAAGAACAAAAGTAACTACTCACAAATGATAATCATGCTCAAGATCAGAGGGGTATTAAATAGCATAATAGATCTGAACATATAAACTTCCACCAAATAAACCATATAGTAATCAACTACAAGATGTAATCAACACTACTAGTCACCCACAAGCACCACTCTAAGGTTCCGGTACAAAGATTGAACACAAGAGATGAACTAGGGTTTGAGAGGAGATGGGGAGAGTTGTTGGTGATGATGATGACGATGATTTCCCCCTCCGGGGGGGGGGGGAGTTCCCCTGGCGGAATCGCTCCGCCGGAGGGCAAAAGTGCTCCTGCCCAGGTTCCGCCTTGAGACGGCGGCACTTCGTCCCAAAAGTTCTGTCCTGATTTTTTCTAGGTCAAAATGACTTATATACCAAAAGATGGACACCGGTGGTGGGCCGACGAGGGCACAACCCACCCGGGCACGCCTGGGCTTCCTGGCGCGCCCAGGTGGGTTGTGCCCACCTGGTGGGCCCCTCTGGTAGTTATTTGCTCCAATAATTCTTAAATATTCCATAAAAAATCTCCGTGAAGTCTCAGCTTATTTGGAGTTGTGTGGAATAGGTAGCTCTGGCGTGCTTTTTCAGGTCCAGAATTCCAGCTGCCGGTATTCTCCCTCTTTGTATAAACCTTGCATATTATGAGAGAAAGGGCATTAGAATTACTCCCAAAAGCATTATTATGCATAAAAACATTATAAATAACAATAGCAAAACATGATGCAAACTGGACATATCAACTCAAGAATTACAACTCGATACTAGAACAAATATATGACTCTATATGAATGCCTCATGCATATGAGAACAATATGACAATGATGGTGCGTGTCATAATAAAAACGGAATGGTGGAAGTTGCATGACAATATATCTTGGAATGGCTATGGAAATGCCATAATAGGTAGGTATGGTGGCTTTTTTTAGGAACGTAAATAGTGGGTTCAATGCACCGGCGAAAGTTGGCCGGTACTAGAGAGGCTAGCAATGGTGGAAAGATGAGAGTGTGTATAATCCATGGACTCAACATTAGTCATAAAGAACTCACATACTTATTGCAAAATTTTATTAGCCATCGAAGCAAAGTACTAATACGCATGCTCCTAGGGGTATAGATTGATAGGAAAAGACCATCGCTCGTCCCCAACCGCCACTCATAAGGAAGACAATCAGAAATAAATCATGCTCTAACTTCATCGCATAACGAGAGACCATACGTGCATACTTCGGGAATCACAAACCTTAACACAAATATTATTACTAATCCAAAATTACTCACTAGCATGACTCTAATGTCACCATCTTTATATCTCAAAACAAATGCAAGGAATCAAACTTCTCATATATTCAATGATCTTCATGAAAGTTTTTTATATCCCTTTTGAATACCCATCATATTAGGACCAAATTCATAACCTAAGAAAATTGCCATACTATTTTTAAGACTCTCGAAATAATATAAGTGAAGCATGAGAGTTCATCAATTTCTACAAAATAAAACCACCGCCGTGCTTTAAAAAGATATAAGTGAAGTACTAGAGCAACTGCCTAGCTGAGAAGATATAAATGAAGCACATAGAGTATTCTAATAAATTCATGATTAATGTGTGTCCCTCTCAAAAGGTGCGTACAACAAGGATGATTATGAAAAACTAAAAAAAGACTCATATAATACAAGACGCTCCAAGCAAAACACATATCATGTGGTGAATAAAAATATAGCCTCAAGTAATTTTACCGGTGGATTGAAGACGAAAGAGGGGATGCCATCCGGGGCATCCCCAAGCTTAGATGCTTGGTTGTCCTTGAATATTACCTTGGGGTTCCTTGGGCGTCCCAAGCTTGGGCTCTTGCCACTCCTTATTCCGTAGTCCATCAAAACTTTACCCAAAGCTTGAAAACTTCACAACACAAAACTCCACAGAAAACTCGTAAGCTCCGTTAGTATAATAAAGCAAACCACCACTTAGGTACTGCTGTGAACTCATTCTAAATTTATATTGGTGTTATATCTACTATATTCCAACTTCTTCATGGTTCATACTCCCCGATACTACCTATAGATTCATCAAAATAAGCAAACAACACATAGAAAATAGAATCTGTCAAAAACAGAACAGTGTGTAGAAATATGGAAATTTCGTATACTTCTGTAACTCAACAATTCTGAAAAATTAGGAAAACCTGGTAAATTTGTATATCAATCTTTTGTAGAAAATTCAGATGAAAATCACGCTTCTGTGAATTTACAAAATTCCAGCAATGAGCGCAAAAGTTTCTATTTTTCAGCAAAATCAAATCAACTATCACCATAGATCATCCCAAAGGCTCTACTTGGCACAAACACTAATTAAAACACTTAAACACAATTATTACAGAAGTAATATTGTGTATTTATTGAAAAATAGAAGCAAAAACAAAAATATAAAATAAAATTGGGTTGCCTCCCAACAAGCGCCATCGTTTTATGCCCCTAGCTAGACATAATGATTTCGATGATGCTCACATAAAAGATAAGAATTGAAACATAATGGGAGCATCTTGAAGCATATGACTAGCACATTTAAGTCTAACCCACTTCCTATGCATAGGGATTTTGTGAGCAAAAAATTTATGGGAACAAGAATCAACCAGCAAAGGGAGGCAAAACCAGCACAACTTCAAAACTTTCAACACATAGAGAGGAAACTTGATATTATTGCAATACCTACAAGCATATGTTCATCTCTCAAAATAATTTTCAGTAGCATCATGAATGAATTCAACAATATAACTATCAAATAAAGCATTCTTTTCATGATCTACAGGCATAGAAATTTTATTACTCTCCACATAAGCAAATATCTTCTCATTCATAATAGTGGGAGCAAACTCAACAAAATAACTATCATAAGATACTTGATTTACATAATCAATTTGAGCACTGAAATCATGATGACAGATTCCATGGTTCATTATTCTTTATATCATACATATCATCACAATAATCATCATAGATAGCAACTTTGTTCTCATAATAGTCAATTGAAACCTCTTCCAAAATAGTGGATTCATCACTAAATAAAATCATGACCTCTCCAAATCCAGTTTTAACAATATTGTGAAAAGATTCAACACCCTCCAAAATAGTGGGATCATTACCTAGATTTGACACTCTTCCGAACCCACATTCATCAATATAATCATCAATAAACAGGAGGCATGCTTTCATCATAAAAATTTGCTCATCAAAACTTGGGGGACTAGAAATATCATCTTCATCAAACATACTATCCCCAAGCTTCTGGCTTTGCATATCATTAGCATCATGGATATTCAAAGAATTCATACTAACAACATCTCATCATTCAAAGATTTAGTGCCAAACATTTTATTGACTTCTTCTAACACTTTGGCACAATTTTCTGATCCATCGTTTTCAAGAAAGACATTATAAAGATGAATTATATGTTGCATGCTCAATTCCATTTTTCTGTAGTTTTCTTTTATAAACCAAACAAGTGATAAAACAAGAAACTAAATGATTCAATTGCAAAATCTAAAATATACCTTCAAGCACTCACCTCCCCGGCAACGGCACCAGAAAAGAGCTTGATGTCTACTATGCAACCTTCTTCTTGTAGAGTCGTGTTGGGCCTCCAAGCGCGGAGTTTTGTAGGACAGTAGCAATTTTCCCTCAAGTGGATGACCTAAGTTTTATCAATCCGTGGGAGGCGTAGGATAAAGATGGTCTCTCTCAAACAACCCTGCAACCAAATACAAGAAATCTGTTGTGTCCCCAACACACCCAATAGAATGGAAAATTGTATAGATGCACTAGTTCGCGAAGAGATGGTGATACAAGTGTAGTATGGATAGTAGATATAGGTTTTTGTAATCCAAAAATATAAAAACAGCAAGGTAGCAAGTAAAAAAAGTGAGCAAAAATGGTATTGCAATGCTTGAAAACAAGGCCTAGGGTTCATACTTTCACTAGTGCAAAGTCTCTCAACAATGATAACATAATTTGATCACATAACAATCCCTCAATGTGCAACAAAGAATCTCTCCAAAGTTTGTATCAGAGAACGTAGGACAACAACGTGCATCAACCCCTATGCATAGATTACCTCAATGTCACCTAGGGAATCCGCGAGTTGAGTGACAAAACATACATCAAGTGAATCAATGTAATACCCCATTGTCACCATGGGTATCCATATGCAAGACATACATCAAGTGTTCTCAAATCCAATATTCAATCCAGCATAACGAAACCTCAAAGAGCAAGACTCAATTCATCACAACAAAATAGAGAGGGAGAAACACCATATGATCCAACTATAATAACAAAGCTCGCGGTACATCAAGATCGTGCCAAATCAAGAACACGAGAGAGGGAGATCAAACACATAGCTACTGGTATATACCCTTAGCCCCGAGGGTGAACTACTCCCTCTTTGTCATGGAGACCGTCGGGATGATGAAGATGGCCTCCAGTGATGATTTCCCCCTCCGGTAGGGTGCTGGAACAGGGTCCCGATTGGTTTTTCGTGGCTACAGAGGCTTGCGGCGGCGGAACTTCTCATCTAGGGTTCTTTTTGGGGCTTTTGGTATTTATAGAAATTTTTGGCGTCGGTCTCACGTCAAGGAGGTGCCCGAGGGGCCCATAATCTCGGAGGGCGTGCCCCCCAGGATTGTGGCTCCCTCGTCCACTTCCTGGCCCAGCTACGGTGCTTCGGGGGTCTCTTTTGGTCCATAAAAAATCACCATAAATTTTCATCCCATTCCGAGAACTTGTATTTTTGCATGAAAAACGACACCACGGTAGTTCTGCTGAAAACAGTGTCAATCCGGGTTAGTTCTAATCAAATCATACCAAAACCATATAAAATTGTTGTAAACATGGCACGAATACTTCATAAATTATAGATACGTTGGAGACGTATCACGGAGCAGGCAATCCCGTTGGCGCTGGTTTGGTCGGCTGGAGCAGGATGGTCAGAGATTGCAGAAGCACGACAGCCGTTGGATGGACATCCAACAGTCACTGCTGCTAGAATCATGTATTAACTATAAGCCGACAAAGCCTGGCGTACGCGTCAACTTAGTTGGTCGACAAGTCAGACTCAAAATCTGTGACATGTACAACCCATTTGCTATTATTTTTATAATTTACATCCCATTTGCTAATTCATATGGAATTTATTGAAGCCCATTTTCCATTTTTAAAATTGCTACCCATTTTCTAGTCAGGACTAGGGTTAAAAAATTCACTAAAAATATGCATTTTCTGGAATTTCGCATATTTTTGCTCGGGTTCAACTATTTTTAATCCCAAAATTAGGAGTCGGTCCACCGTCACCGTCGTACACGGAGCCGCTTCCCCGGCGCCATCTTCCACGGTCTTGGATCTGCTTCTCGGAAGCCAACGACAAGCGCAACAGCTAATGGGGTCACCTGCTGATGACGAGAAAATGGCGGGCGTCAAAATACGCGTCCACATCATTGATACATGATGTCTACTACACAACCTTCTTCTTGTAGACGTTGTTGGGCCTCCAAGTGCAGAGGTTTGTAGGACAGTAGCAAATTTCCCTCAAGTGGGTGACCTAAGGTTTATCAATCCGTGGGAGGCGTAGGTTGAAGATGGTCTCTCTCAAACAACCCTGCAACCAAATAACAAAGAGTCTCTTGTGTCCCCAACACACCCAATGCAATGGTAAATTGTATAGGTGCACTAGTTCGGCGAAGAGATGGTGATACAAGTGCAATATAGATAGTAGATATAGGTTTTTGTAATATGAAAATATAAAAACAGCAAGGTAGCAAGTGGTAAAAGTGAGCACAAATGGTATTGCAATGCGTGGAAACAAGGCCTAGGGTTCATACTTTCACTAGTGCAAGTTCTCTCAACAATAATAACATAATTGGATCATATAACTATCCCTCAACATGCAACAAAGAGTCACTCCAAAGTTACTAATAGCGGAGAACAAGCGAAGAGATTATTGTAGGGTACGAAACCACCTCAAAGTTATCCTTTCTGATCGATCTATTCAAGGGTCCGTAGTAACATAACACGAAGCTATTCTTTCCGTTCGATCTATCATAGAGTTCGTACTAGAATAACACCTTAAGATACAAATCAACCAAAACCCTAATATCACCTAGATATGTCACCTCGAGTATCCATGGGTATGATTATACGATATGCATC
Source organism: Triticum aestivum (assembly GCF_018294505.1). Classification (NCBI taxonomy): domain Eukaryota; kingdom Viridiplantae; phylum Streptophyta; class Magnoliopsida; order Poales; family Poaceae; genus Triticum; species Triticum aestivum. The sequence goes on along the minus strand of NC_057796.1, from coordinate 83,240,801 downwards.
ACACAATCTCAGATTCATCTATTCAACCAACACAAAGAACTTCAAAGAGTTCCCCAAAGTTTCTACCGGAGAGTCAAGACGAAAACGTGTGCCAACCCCTATGCATAAGTTCACAAGGTCACTGTACCCGCAAGTTGATCACCAAAACATACATCAAGTAGATCACGTGAATATCCCATTGTCACCACAGATAAGCACATGCAAGACATACATCAAGTGTTCGCAAATCCTTAAAGACTCAATCTGATAAGATAAAACTTCAACGGGAAAACTCAATCCATTACAAGAGAGTAGAGGGGGAGAAACATCATAAGATCCAACTATAATAGCAAAGCTCGCGATACATCAAGATCGTGTCGAATCAAGAACACGAGAGATAGGGATCAAACACATAGCTAATGGTACATACCCTCAACCCCGAGGGTGAACTACTCCCTCCTCGTCATGGAGAGCGCCGGGATGATGAAGATGGCCACCGGTGAGGGATCCCCCCTCCGGCAGGGTGCCGGAACAGGGTCCCGATTGGTTTTTGGTGGCTACAAAGGCTTGCGGCGGAGGAACTCCCGATCTAGGTTATGTTCTGGGGGTTTCGGTATATATAAGAGGTTTTGGCGTCGGGAACAAGTCAGGGGGGTCTCCGAGGCGGCCACGAGGTAGGGGGCGCGCCCAGGGGGGTAGGGCGCGCCCCCCACCAATCGTGGTTCTAAGTCTGACAGTAGAATGGGGGGTAGGGATGTAAAGGCAAGTTCCTAACTATGGAAAGCTGTACGCACGAGTTTTCTCGAGTTCAGGCCCTTCTCGGAGGAAGTAACGGCCCTACGTCTCGGAGCCCGGAGGCGGTCGACTGGATTATATGCGTGTGTGTTACAGGGGGTGCGAACCCTTGTGCCAGTGGAGGGGGTGGCTTATATAGAGTGCGCCAGGACCCAAGCCAGCCCACGTTACAAGGAGCTCAATGTTCATAAAGAAGGAGCGTTACAGGTAACGCCTGTAGTAAAGTAATATAAATGACTATTAAGTCTAAGAGTAAATGCCCGACCATTGCTGTGCGGAGTGGCTTTAGGTCTTCTGCACGTCGAGTGGTTTAGTGGTCGAGTGACATAAACAAGGGGGGTCTCCGAGTGAATGGTAAGTCGAGTGGATTGCACTTGACACTTTCGTTGGGTCCCCTCTATTTACTCCTGAACCTCTTTGCTTCTAGGACAAGGACCTTAGGTAGGAGGTATAGGTCAGGCCTATTACCTTACCCCAGGTCTATGTCCTCATCATTAGCCCCCGAATGGATTGAGGTCCGAGTGAAAAGAAGGTTGAAGTTGACCTTGCTTTGGCTCTTGCTTTCATCTCCAAATGGATGCCAGTTGTTGGAACTTCGGCTTTGTTTCAGTCACCTTGATCGATTCAGAAATGTCCGACTGGTTTTATAACGTCATCCGTCGAGTGTTATCTTTGACATGGAATCTTTGGCGAGATCGGTTGTAGAGGATCCCAGATTTCGCGGGATTCAAAATTTTGGTGGAAACGCGCCAGGCGGAGCGCGCCGTGGTAAGCGGAGTAGATAAGTATGGCATTTCGATTTCCGTGCTACCTTTTTCGCCACGTATCACGTGCACGACTGTTAAGGGATTTGACAGGATCGCCCGAACCCACGCGTCAGCCACTCAGAAGTAGGCCCTTAAAAGCGGCGAGGCCGAGGCATCCGCACTGTGTGCGCCCATTCTCCTTCTTCTTCATCTTGCTCCTTTACCTCGTTCGGCTTCTCCACTCTCAATGCCGCCGCTCCGCCGCCATGGGGAAGGAGAAAACAGCGGCGCTGGAACGCGCGAAGAAGGCGACGGGGTCGGCGAAAAGCAAGAAAACGAATCGGGGATCTTCATCGCGCTCAGGGCTGCCGTCGGGTTGGATCCAGGGAGATTGGATCCGATCCTCACTTCAGCAGGAAGACTTGGATGATATGGCCGAGCTAGGGCTAATCGTCCATGAGTCTGCGCGGCTGCCGGAGGGGGAAACGAAGCCACAGCCGCGACCGGGTGAGTGTGTTCTGCTCGCCACTCATGTCGACCGCGGCTTCTCGCTTCCTCCACACCCCTTCTTTCGAGGTTTCTTGAATTTCTTTGGGGCTCAACTCCATCATTTCACTCCCAACACCATCACATATCTTGCCGCATTCGTGTCCATGTGCGAGAATTTCCTGGGGTGTCGACCACACTGGGGTCTTTTCAAGCACATTTTCACTATCCGCTCTCAAACAGTGAAGAAAGCGAACTCGAACGACGAGAAAACCCATGTTATCCAGATGTGTGGGGTTCTGGGTATTCAGAAGAGGAAGAGGAGTTCCTTCCCTTCGATGACTCTTCCTGAGTCGGTCAGGGGCTGGCAGTCGACCTGGTTCTATTGCCAGGATATCGCGACCCCAGGCCACTCGACTGGACTTCCCCTTTCTCTTTTGATCATGTTCAGACTCCATCTTCGTTGAAAGTGACCTCCGCGGAGAAGGCGGAGACGGGCATGTTGGTCGAGAGGGTAGTTCAACTGATCAACCAAGGTGTCACCGGCATGGATCTGCTGGAGGTGTTCCTCAGTCGGCGCATTCAACCACTCCAAGCTCGTGACCACTCCATGTGGATGTACTCCGGGGCTGGTGATACCGCTCGGGTTCATCCGGAGGAGGTGACGGCCAAAACAGTGGCCGAGTGGCTGAGGGGCATCACTGGGAACAAGGACAACCCCAGGGGCGCCAGGAGAGTCAAACCTTTCAGCGACAGCAACCAGCCAGACAAGGTTTGGCCATTACAACTGATTGAATTTGGATGTGTTTTCTGACTGTTTGTTGATCCGACTGATTTCCACTCGGCTCCTTGTTTTGTAGATTTATACAGAAATGTACTCAATGCCCAATGGCGAACAAGCTCTGGAGCAGTACCATGAAGGCGAGGACAGCGCGGAGGAGAGCAGCGAGTTGGAGTCACCAGCCGACGATGATGAAGATGAGAGTGATGAGTCGGACGACGAGGAGGTAGCCGACTCACCACCTCGTTCTGAACGTCGATCCAAGCAGCACCATGATCCCGCGGGCAGGCGCGGCAAGGCTGTGGCCTCGAGCGCTCCATCTCAAAAGCGCGCTCGGTCTTCGACTCCAGAATTGGCTGAGAAGGTCACCAAGCAGCCCAAGATCAATCCTTCGAAGGCTCGGAAGACCTTGCCTAGAATCAAGATGGACGTTCCTGTTGCTTCTGGGTAAATGTTCTCCCCGTATTTTCTTGTTCTGACCGATTCTCTTGTACTGACCGAGTGGATGATGAACCTTTACAGCCCGGCCTCGGCTGCGACTGATATGGATATCGACAAGACCCCAGACAACGAGGAAACCGACGACGCAGCTACCTCCAAAGCCAGTAAGTCTGCCCGACTCGAGTTTATTTGGACGACTGGATTGTTTGTCAGCTATCTCCTTGACTTTCTCTGTTTGTTGCAGCGCCACGGGACGTTGTTGTGCTCCCGGACGATGAAGAAGAAGTACCGCTGAGGGGAAGGAGGAGGAGGGACAAGGAACTGAGCGGGAAAGCGCCTGAGGCCCAGGTTCCTCAGTCGACTGAGATGCCTGGGACGGCAGTCGAGCGATCGTCAGATCCGGCACGTACCAACGTCACTTTCGCTATCCCGCTGTCGACTGATTGCCCATCAGGATCAGCTGCTCAGACTTCTGCTGTACCAATACAACCCCACGCATCAGACCCAGCGGTTGCTCCGACTGCTCTGCCATCATCGCTTTTCACTGCGTATCAAACCCCGGACGACCCACCGTCTGCCGCCAAGGAAGCTCTTCTTCAGTTGAACCTTGTGATGGGGCAAATGAAAGTGGTGCATGAGGCCAGTCAGGTGGCCTTCAACGCCGGAGCTGCTCTGCAGACCAATGTCCAGGTTAGTTGATTTCCGATTGATCATATTTCTCGTCCGATCACCCACTGGGGTGTGACTGTTTTGAAGTTGCACGAGTCAATTTGAGTCGTCTTGGATTGAATCTTTGAACTAGTGGGGGCACTCTTAGTGCACCCACTGGGTGTAGTCCCCGAGACCATAGTTGACTGCGGGCAGTCGACTGTGGTCTGAGAATCTGAATTTTGTCACTCGGTCTGGACTGGCCAGGTCGAATGACACCAGAGCCAGTGGGGGCACGCTAAGTGCACCCACTGGGTGTAGTCCCCGAGACCGTGGTTGACTGCGGGCAGTCGACTATGGTCTGAGAACTGCTTTTTTTTACTCTCGCACTGGGCAGACCATGTCGAGTGTTTATTCAAACCAGTGGGGGCACGCCAAGTGCACCCACTGGGTGTAGTCCCCGAGACTGCCGTTGAATGTTTGATTCGGCGGTAGTCTTAGAGTAGCTATCACTGTGATGTCTTTTTATCTCGGTCAACTGATATGGCTTAAACTGCAGAAATCTTGTGATCTTGGGGCTCAGCTTTCCGCAATGAACAAGCAGCAAATCAGCCTCAACCTTGATCTGGAATTGGCCCAGAAGAATCTCAAGACTGCTCGTGATGAAGTAGCTGCCATGGGAGGTAACCAATCGTCAACTGTCTTTCTCACTGCCGGCCCTTTTCCTTTCCATTTTTTGAACCGAGTGACTCCACTCGAGCAGATGTATGTAGTGAAAACCGTCAACTCCAAGCCCGTCTGAAGAATGTTATTTCTTTAGAGAAAATGAAGCAGGCTTTGGAGAAGAAGGATCTGGATCTTGCTGCTGCACAGAAGGAAGCGCGAGAGAAAACGGCGCTTGCTGACAAGAAGCTTGCTTCAGTCGGCAAGTTAGAAGAGGAGAACTCCAAACTGAAGACTGCTGTCTCTGACGCCAATCGGGAGGTCGAGCGACTGAAGAAAGACAAGGACAAGCTGACTGACGAGCTTGGGAGCCTCAAGGCCAAGAAGGGCGAGTTGGAGTCTTATCTGGGCCAGCTTGCTGCAAAGCTGGTCCTAAAACTTGAAGGTACTGATGATTGACTGACTTATTACGGTCGACTGTCCAGCTTGATTATATCGTCGACTCATCATTTACTCGACTGTGTAGAGCTTTGCCAAGACTTTGAAGCGGAAACTGGGCGGGTCGAGACGGGTCTCGATCCCATAAATTGTCCAGTCAAGGATGATGTTGCGATGAATGTGCTGCGGTTGGAATCTCGCATGGACAGCGCGGTTGCTTATCTTGCTCGCCTGAAGGCAGCGATGACTCGGGTTGATGCTGAACTCTGGCCTCAGGCGGAACTGTCTCAAGACCTCGAGTCTCTGATGGCTCGACTGAATCAAATACCTGACCGAGTGCAAGAGTGGAAGAAGTCATCTGCTCGCTGTGGCGCTGATGTCGCGTTGTCCTTGGTCCGAGTGCACTGCAAAGACGTCAAAGAAGACAAGCTGGCGGAGCTCAAGGTTGCTAACACAAAGAGGCACACCTTCCAATCCTTCATGGACACTTTCCTTGACGCTGCCACTCGCATTGCAGACAGCATAGACCTTGACAGTTTCTGCGACCCAGCCAGTCCTTCTCCTGACGCGTGACCGAAAAACATTATGCTCCACCTTTATTTGCCTCGGAATGCCGAGTGATTGTGTAATCGTTAAACTTCTTCGGGCTTGATGCTCGAATACTTTTGATCCGTCATCCGGAACTTTAGGATTTATCTGAACTTGGTTTATCTCTGAATATGCTTGTGTTTGCCTTCGAGTGGATTTTTCTCTTCAATTGGAATAATCTTTGTACTTGAGATGCAGCTATTGTACTTAAGGCGCAGCTCCGAAGGAGAAGGTCGCAGTCGACCTGCACCTCGTCGTCTTTGCGGATAGGGCGGGAGCACACGTTGTACTTGTGGCGCAGCTCCGAAGGAGAAGGTTACAGTCGACCTGTACCTCGTCGTCCTTGCGGATAGGGCAGGAGCACACGTTGTACTTGTGGCGCAGCTCCGAAGGAGAAGGTTACAGTCGACCTGTACCTCATCGTCCTTGCGGATAGGGCAGGAGCACACGTTGTACTTGTGGCGCAGCTCCGAAGGAGAAGGTTTAGTCGACCTGTACCTTGTCGTCCTTGCGGATAGGGTAGGAGCACACATTGTACTTGTGGCGCAGCTCCGAAGGAGAAGGTTACAGTCGACCTGTACCTCGTCTTCCTTGCGGATAGGGATGGAGCGCACATTGTACTTGTGGCGCAGCTCCTAAGGAGAAGGTTGCAGTCGACCTGCACCTCGTCGTCCTTGCGGATGGGGATGGACTTCGAACTTAGGCGAGTACTAGACTGCAGCTAAGCCCCCGAGTGGGAGGGTTCCTCACCACTCGGTAGGATTTTAGAAACTTAGGCGAGTACTGGACTGCGGCTAAGCCCCCAAGTGAGAGGGTTGCTCACCACTCGGTAGGATTTTACAAACTTAGGCGAGTACTAGACTGCAGCTAAGCCCCCGAGTGGGAGGGTTGCTCACCACTCGGTAGGATTTTACAAACTTAGGCGAGTACTGGACTGCAGCTAAGCCCCCGAGTGGGAGGGTTGCTCTCCACTCGGTAGGATTTTTCAAACTAGGCGAGTACTGGACTGCAGCTAAGCCCTCGAGTGGGAGGGTTGCTCTCCACTCGGTAGGATTTTTCAAACTTAGGCGAGTACTGGACTGCAGCTAAGCCCCCGAGTGGGAGGGTTGCTCACCACTCGGTAGGATTTTTCAAACTTAGGCGAGTACTGGACTGCAGCTAAGCCCCCGACTGGGAGGGTTGCTCACCACTCGGTAGGATTTTTCAAACTTAGGCGAGTACTGGATTGCAGCTAAGCCCCCGAGTGAGAGGCTTGCTCATCACTCGGTGGGATTTTTCAAACTTAGGCGAGTACTGGACTGCAGCTAAGCCCCCGAGTGAGAGGCTTGCTCATCACTCGGTAGGATTTTTCAAACTTAGGCGAGTACGGGACTGCAGCTAAGCCCCCGAGTGAGAGGCTTGCTCATCACTCGGTAGGATTTTTCAAACTTAGGCGAGTACTGGACTGCAGCTAAGCCCCCGAGTGGGAGGGTTGCTCACCACTCGGTAGGATTTTTCAAACTTAGGCGAAACGGGTTCGCGGCAAAGTCACCCACTGGGGGATTTCAGACGCAAACCAAAGCAACAACAAGCATTTAGGAAGACTGTAAAGCTCTTGTCTTTGATAAACAAACTACAAAGGTATTTCTTATTACATCTCATCCGAATGAGTACATAGGTATAAAAGGGGCGGAGCAGCTCCGCGTTCCAAGCCCGTGGCTCGTCTTTCTGATGCTTCACATTGTAAACATGGTATGCTCCATTGTGGAGAACTCCGGTGACAATGAAGGGACCTTCCCAAGCAGGGGCAAGCTTGTGTGGTTTCTGCTGATCCACTCGAAGAACCAAGTCTCCCTCTTGAAAGGTCCGGCCCCTCATGTTTCTGGCGTGGAATCAACGCAAGTCTTGCTGATAAATGGTCGACCGGATTAAGGCCATCTCTCTTTCTTCCTCTAGGAGATCGACTGCGTCCTGCCGGGCCTGTTCTGCTTCATCTTCAGAGAAGAGCTCGACTCGGGGTGCATTGTGAAGCAAGTCACTCGGTAGAACAGCTTCAGCTCCATAAACCAAGAAGAATGGAGTTCGGCCAGTCGACCGATTGGGAGTTGTCCTCAATCCCCAAAGAACTGATGGAAGTTCATCGACCCAGGCGCCTGCTGCGTGCTTGAGATCACGCATCAGTCGGGGTTTCAGTCCTTTGAGAATCAAGCCATTTGCTCTTTCTGCTTGTCCATTCGACTGGGGGTGGGCGACTGAAGCATAGTCGACTCGTGTGCCTTGGGAAGCACAGAAGGCTCTGAACTCATCAGAATCGAAGTTCGACCCGTTGTCAGTGATGATGCTGTGCGGAACTCCATATCTGAATGTCAATTCTCTGATGAAGCTGACGGCAGTACTGGCTTCAAGATTCTTGATAGGCTTGGCTTCAATCCATTTGGTAAACTTGTCGACTGCTACAAGCACATGAGTGAAGCCGCTCCTACCAGTCCTCAGGGGTCCAACCATATCCAATCCCCAAACAGCAAAGGGCCAGACGAGTGGAATAGTCTTCAGGGCTGACGCAGGCTTGTGGGACATATTGGAGTAAAACTGGCAGCCTTCACATTTGTCGACTATATCTTTCGCCATTTCATTTGCTCGTGGCCAATAAAATCCGGCTCGGTATGCTTTGGCCACAATGGTCCGAGAGGACGCATGGTGACCACAGGTCCCCGAGTGGATGTCGTTGAGGATCACTCGACCTTCTTCTGGTGTGATGCATTTCTGGCTGACTCCGGTTACACTTTCCCTAAACAGTTGTCCTTTTATCACAGTAAAGGCTTTGGATCGACGGACGATCTGTCGAGCCTCTTCTTCATCCTCTGGGAGTTCTTTCCTAAGGATATACGCAATGTATGGCACTGTCCAGTCGGGAGTGATGACCAAAACCTCCATGATCAGGTCGACCACGGCTGGGACTTCGACTTCAGTCGGATCTGTGGCGCTCTTAGGCTGCGGGGGCTCTTCAGTGAAAGGATCTTCTTGAACTGAAGGTGTATGAATGTGTTCCAAAAACACGTTGCTGGGAATGGCTTCCCTCTTGGAACCTATCTTTGCTAAATCATCGGCTGCTTGATTTTTCAGTCGGGGTATATGATGGAGCTCTAACCCCTCAAATTTCTTTTCCAACTTCCTCACCGCATTGCAGTAACCAGTCATAGCTGGGCTTCTGACGTCCCACTCCTTCATCACTTGATTGACTACCAAATCTGAGTCCCCGTAGACCATGAGGCGACGGACGCCGAGTGAGATGGCCATACGTAACCCATATAAGAGTGCTTCATATTCTGCTTCGTTATTGGAGGAATCAAAGTGAATCTGGAGAACATATCTGAGCTTGTCTCCTCGGGGAGATACCAGTACCACCCCAGCACCGGAACCATTCAGCATCTTGGAACCATCAAAGAACATGGTCCAGTGCTCCGAGTGGACTTGAGTCGGCAGTTGCTGTTCGATCCACTCGGCGAGGAAATCTGCTATTGCTTGGGACTTGATAGCTTTCTTTGCCTCAAACTTGATATCCAAGGGAAGAAGTTCAATCGCCCACTTTGCCACTCGACCAGTTGCATCTCTGTTGTTCAGAATCTCTGATAATGGAGCGTCGCTGACGACTGTAATGGAGTGGTCAGAGAAATAATGTGCAACCTTCTTCGTGGTCATATAAATCCCATAAACAAGCTTCTGATAATGTGGATATCTTTGCTTTGATGGAGTCAAAACTTCAGAAACATAATATACTGGGCGCTGAACTTTATAGGCTTTTCCTTCTTCTTCCCGCTCGACCGTAAGTACTGTACTGACGACTTGTCCAGTGGCTGCAATGTAAAGCAGTAAAGGCTCTTTGCTGATTGGGGCAGCAAGCACCGGCTGGGTGGAAAGCAGGGCTTTGAGCTCTGCAAATGCTGCATCAGCTTCAGGAGTCCACTCGAACTTATCAGACTTCTTCATCAGTCGGTAAAGAGGCAATGCCTTTTCACCGAGGCGAGAAATGAATCGACTTAAGGCGGCCAAACAACCTGTAAGCTTCTGAACATCGTGCACACGCACAGGGCGTTTCATTCGGAGAATGGCACCAACTTTCTCTGGGTTAGCGTCGATCCCTCGTTCGGAAACGAGAAAACCGAGTAATTTTCCGCCCGGAACTCCGAATGTGCACTTTGATGGATTAAGCTTGATATCATACCTTCTGAGGTTGGCAAAAGTTTCAGCAAGGTCAGCCAGCAGGTCGGAACCTTTACGTGACTTGACCACAATGTCATCCATGTATGCTTCCACATTCCGACTGATTTGAGTGAGTAAACACTTCTGAATCATCCTCATGAATGTGGCTCCAGCATTCTTCAGGCCGAATGGCATGGTGACATAACAGAAGCACCCAAATGGAGTGATGAAAGCTGTTTTTATCTCATCGGGTCCATACAGTCGGATCTGATGATACCCGGAATAAGCGTCCAAAAAGGACAAGCGCTCACACCCTGCAGTCGAGTCGACTATTTGATCGATGCGGGGTAGAGGAAAGTGATCTTTCGGGCAGGCCCGATTGATATGCTTGAAGTCAATGCACATGCGAAGTGAGTCGTCCTTCTTGGGGACCATGACAACATTGGCTAGCCACTCGGAGTGGTAAATCTCTCGGATAAACTCAGCTGCTAGGAGCCGAGCTACTTCTTCACCGATCGCTTTTCTCTTCTGTACGGCGGACCGTCGAAGATGTTCTTTGACTGGTTTCACTTTTGGGTCGACTCGCAAACGGTGCTCAGCCAGCCCCCTGGGAACACCCGGCATGTCAGAAGGTTTCCATGCAAAGATGTCCCAGTTCTCACGGAGGAACTGGATGAGCGCTTCTTCCTATTTGGAGTCGAGCGTTGTCGAAATGTGAGTCGGAGCAGCATTGGGATCGGTCGGGTGAATATGAATCGGCTTCGTTTCACCAGACGACTGAAATGCTGAATCCGTGGCAGGCTTCTTTGCTCGCAACAAATCACTCGGATCTGCATTCTTTTGATACTCCTGCAATTCCACTACTGCCATTTGTGCATCGGCGATCTTTGAGCCCTTCTGGAAGCACTCTTCTGCCTTCTTCCGATTGCCAGTGATAGTGATCACTCCTTTGGGACCAGGCATCTTCAATTTGAGGTACACGTAGCATGGTCGAGCCATAAAACGTGCATAAGCCGGCCTGCCCAGAATAGCATGATAAGCACTCTGGAAATCGACGACTTCAAACGTCAACTTTTCTTTGCGGTAATTCTTGGAATCACCGAAAACCACATCAAGGGCGATCTGGCCGAGTGATTCAGCCTTCTTGCCAGGAATAACTCCATGGAAACTCATATTGCTTTCACTGAGTCTGGACATCGGAATGCCCATTCCTTTCAAGGTCTCCGCATACAGTATATTCAGGCCACTGCCACCATCCATCAGAACCTTAGTCAACCGAGTGCCTTCGACGACTGGGTCGACCACCAACGCTTGCCTCCCAGGGGTGGCTATGTGTGTTGGGTGATCAGACTGGTCGAATGTAATGGCAGTCTGAGACCACTTCAAATAACTGGGCGTCGCTGGGGCGACCATGTTCACTTCTCTGTTGATGACTTTCAGTCGACTTTTGCTCTCAACATCAGCAAAAATCATCAGAGTTGAATTGACGTGGGGGTAACCATCATCGTCCTCTTCCTTATCCTCAACCTTGTCTGATTCTTTCTCCTTCTCTTTGGGCTGTTTCTCTCGGAATTGCTGGATTAGGAGCCGACATTGTCGAGTGGTATGCTTCGGGTAAATGAGATTACCCTCCTCATCTTTTTTGGTGTGAATGTGGCACGGTAAATCCAACACATCATTTCCATCTTGATCTTTTACCTTCTTGGGGTTCCATGGCCCTTTGGGCTTCCCCTTGAACTTTCCTTGAGTCACGGCTAAGGCTTCTCCGGGAGCAGCTGGCTCGGCTTTGCGCTTCTGCTTCCGACTGGAGTTCCCTCCCCCGGTTTCGTGGGCGACTGTTTTGTGCTTGCCACTCCGGAGCCGATCCTCCTCTTCACCATTAGCATACTTGGTGGCAATTTCCATCATTCGACTCAGAGACATATCTCCGGTCCGACCGAACTTCAGATTCAATTCCCGACACTTGACGCCTTCCTTGAAGGCACAAACTGCTTGGTGATCAGACACATTCTCCACCGTGTGGTGCAACGTGATCCATCTCTGGATATAATCTCTCAAAGTTTCATTTGACTTCTGCACACAAGACTGTAGCTCTGTCAGCCCTGCCAGCCGTTTGCATGTACCTTCAAATGTCCTGACAAACACTCGAGCAAGCTCTTCCCAGCTATAAATACTGCCAGGTGCTAACTGATTCAACCACGCTCTGGCCGAGCCCTCTAACATCAGAGGAAGGTGCTTCATGGCCACTTCATCATTACCACCACCAATCTGCACAGCCACTCGGTAGTCCTCAAGCCAAGTGTCAGGCTTGGACTCACCAGTGAACTTGCTGACTCCAGTCGCCAACCTGAAGTTGGGAGGAATCACTGCTGCTCTGATGGCTCTGCTGAAACACTCGGGACCTGAAACATGCACCCTGCTGCCGGTCGGGTAATCTCTATCGTGGCCATCTCTGTGTGCTCTGTTCCTGTCAACCAGACCTTGAACGAGAATGGATCTCGCGTCAAAGCCCGGCTCCCGGGGGTCGACTGGAATCCTTCGCCCACCACTGTGAGGGCGTCTGTCATCGTGTTGCCGAGGCGCGTATGACCCACTCCTTGGGGGAGGCGTGGGTACTCGACGACGATCATACTGCTCACGGTTCCTGTACTGATCCTGTCGATCTCCACGTCCCTCACGCCTTGGAGGCGATCTTGGGCTGTGAGCCGACTGAACTGTGTCTGCCATCACAGATCTACTATGAATCCTATTCCGAGACTGTGACACTGCTGTGTTCTGCTCCCCGCCGCCCGGAGCAAAGCCCGGATCTGCATCAAACCCCTACCAGCCTCCGACTGGGAAGGCTGAATCGACTCTGCTATTCGGGCAGCAGCCGTGAGATTCTGGATCGGAGTTCGATATACCTGGGTTGGAGGCGGAAAGAGTTGACGTCGACTGGATTCAGGAACTCGCTGCCGAGCACGCTCGTCGAGTGCGTGCTGGAGATTCTCCAGTCGAGTGCGCTCAGCCAAGTTGGCCAGGCGCACCTCCTCCAAGGCCCGGGCCTCGGGGGTTTCTCCAACGATAGGAGTGTGAAGTGCATCCATGTTACGGCGGCGAAGCTCTTCCCTCTGCTGCGAAGAGAGGGGCTCGGGGCGGTACTCCTCGTGGGCACGCGACGGATCGCCTCCGCCATCACCACCGTCGACGCGGGGGAAGCCAGGAGGACTGCGCGGTCCGTTGACCATCAGGACTTCCGCCGCAGGGTCACTGCTGTCGCACTCGGATGCGGTCTCAACGGAGCCAGTCGAACAGGCCGTAGAGAGTTTCGTCGGGCTCGATTGCCGCGACTTGAGGGGTGGCCGACTGGCGAGCCACCGCGTGCCTCACCCACCGCTGGAGCCTCGACCGACCGGAACGCTTGTGCCGGCGGGCTGCAGGGAGTGAAGACGCCACAGGAGCCGACCGATACTGGGTCGACGGCTGCCGCAGGAGGACGCCGCGGACGCACGCGCGAAAGTGCGTTGCCCCGCGGACGGGGAGCACCTCGACGTCGAGTGGAGCCTCTTGGAGCCAAGCGGAGTCGTCGGCGACGAACACGAGCGCGCCGAGACGGATCTCGCGGCCCTCGGTCAATCCTCCGCCTGAAACCATGCTGATGGGGATCGGAAAAATTGCAACTTCTCCAACAAGTCGCTAAAACACCTGCCCCACGGTGGGCGCCAACTGTCGTGGTTCTAAGTCTGATAGTAGAATGGGGGGTAGGGATGTAAAGGCAAGGTCCTAGCTATGGAGAAGCTGTAAGCACGAGTTTTACGAGTTCAGGCCCTTCTCGGAGGAAGTAACAGCCCTACGTCTCGGAGCCCAGAGGCGATCGACTGGATTATATGCGTGTGTGTTACAGGGGGTGCGAACCCTTGTGCCAGTGGAGGGGTGGCTTATATAGAGTGCGCCAGGACCCCAGCCAGCCCACGTTACAAGGAGTTCAATGTTCATAAAGAAGGAGCGTTACAGGTAACGTCTGTAGTAAAGTAATATAAATGACTATTAAGTCTAAGAGTAAATGCCCGACCGTTGCTGCGCGGAGTGGCTTTAGGTCTTCTGCACGTCGAGTGGTTTAGTGGTCGAGTGACATAAACCAGGGGGGTCTCCGAGTGAATGGTAAGTCGAGTGGATTGCACTCGACACTTTCGTTGGGTCCCCTCTATTTACTCCTGAACCTCTTTGCTTCTAGGACAGGGACCTTAGGTAGGAGGTATAGGTCAGGCCTATTACCTTACCCTAGGTCTATGTCCTCATCACCACCCTCGTGGGTGCCTCGGGACTCTTCTGGCCCATCTCCGATGCTCCGTGGGCTTCTTCTGGTCCAAAAATAATCGCCGTCAATTTTCAGGTCAATTGGACTCCGTTTGGTTTTCCTTTTCTGCGATACTCAAAAATAAGGAAAAAACAGAAACTGGCACTGGGCTCTAGGTTAATAGGTTAGTCCCAAAAATCATATAAAATAGCATATAAATGCATATAAAACATCCTATATGGATAATATAATAGCATGGAACAATCAAAAATTATAGATATGTTGGAGACGTATCAAGCATCCCCAAGCTTAATTCTTGCTCGTCCTCGAGTAGGTAAATGATAAAAACAGAATTTTTTATGTGGAATGCTACCTAACATATTTATCAATGTAATTTTCTTTATTGTGGCAAGAATATTCAGATCCATAAGATTCAAGACAAAAGTTTAATATTGAAATAAAAACAATAATACTTCAAGCATACTAACCAAGCAATTATGTCTTCTCAAAATAACATAGCCAAAGAAAGCTCATCCCTATAAAATCATATAGTTTGGCCATGCTTCATCTTCGTCACACAAAATACTCAAATCATGCACAACCCCGGTTTCAGCCAAGCAATTGTTTCATACTTTAGTATTTTCAAACTTTTTTCAACTTTCACGCAATACATGAGCGGGAGCCATGGACATAGCACTATGGGTGGAATAGAATATAATGATGGGGGTTGTGTGGAGAAGACAAAAAAGGATAAAGTCTCACATTGACTCAGCTAATCAACGGGCTATGGAGATGCCCATCAATTGATGCCAACGCGAGGAGTAGGGATTGCCATGCAACGGATGCACTAGAGCTATAAATGTATGAAAGCTCAACAAAAGAAACTAAGTGGGTGTGCATCCAACTTGCTTGCTCACGAAGACCTAGGGCATTTTGAGGAAGCCCATTGTTGGAATATACAAGCCAAGTTCTATAATGAAAATTCCCACTAGTATATGAAAGTGTCAACATAGGAGACTCTCTATCATGAAGATCATGGTGCTACTTTCAAGCACAAGTGTGGTAAAAGGATAGTGGCATTGTCCCTTCTCTCTTTTTCTCTCATTTTTTTTGTTTTTTTCCTTCTTTTTTTATTTGGCCTTTCTCTTTTTTTCTTTTTTTTCCTTTTTTTCTTCGTTCGGAGTCTCATCCCGACTTGTGGGGGAATCATAGTCTCCATCATCCTTTCCTCACATGGGACAATGCTCTAATAATGAAGATCATCACACTTTTAGTTACTTACAACTCAAGAATTACAACTCGATACTAGAGAAATATGACTCTATATGAGTGCCTCCGGCGGTGTACCGGGATGGGCAATGAATCAAGAGTGACATGTATGAAAAATTATGCATGGTGGCCTTGCCACAAATTTGATGTCAACTACATGATCATGCAAGGCAATATGACAATGATGAAGCGTGTCATAATGAACGGAACGGTGGAAAGTTGCATGGCAATATATCTCGGAATGGCTATGGAAATGCCATAATAGGTAGGTATGGTGGCTGTTTTGAGGAAGATATAAGGAGGTTTATGTGTGATAGAGCGTATCATATCACAGGGTTTGGATGCACCGGCAAAGTTTGCACCAACTCTCAAAGCAAGAAAGGGCAATGCACGGTATCGAAGAGGCTAGCAATGATGGAAAGGTTAGAATGCGGATAATCCATGGACTCAACATTAGTCATAAAGAACTCACATACTTATTGCAAAAATCTACAAGTCATCAAAACCAAGTACTACACGCATGCTCCTAGGGGAAGGGTTGGTAGGAGTTAACCATCGCGCGATCCCGACCTCCACACAAAGGACGACAATCAAAGAAATACCTCATGCTTCAAAAAATTTACACAACGGTTACCATACGTGCATGCTACGGGACTTGCAAACTCCAACACAAGTATTTCTCAAATTCACAATTACTCAACTAGCACAACTTTAATATCACCATCTTCATATCTCAAACAATCATCAAGTATCAAACTTCTCATAGTATTCAATGCACTCTATATGAAAGTTTTTATTATACCCATCTTGAATGACCATCATATTAGGACTAATTTTTTAACCAAAGCAAATTACCATGCTGTTCTAAAAGACTCTCAGAGTAATATAAGTGAAGCATGAGAGTTCATCTATTTCTCCAAAGTAAAACCACCGCCGTGCTCTAAAAAGATATAAGTGAAGATCAATGAGTAGTTGAATAATTATGTAACTATGTGAAGACTCTCTAACATTTAATAATTTCAGATCTTGGGATATTATTCAAACAGCAATCAAAACTAAATAAACCAAAATGACGCTCCAAGCAAAACACATATCATGTGGTGAATAAAAATATAGCTCCAAGTAAAGTTACCGATGAACGAAGACGAAAGAGGGGATGCCATCCGGGGCATCCCCAAGCTTAGGCTCTTGGTTGTCCTTGAATATTACCTTGGGGTGCCTTGGGCATCCCCAAGCTTAGGCTCTTGCCACTCCTTATTCCATAGTCCATCGAATCTTTACCCAAAACTTGAAAACTTCACAACACAAACTCAACAGAAAACTCGTAAGCTCCGTTAGTATAAGAAAATAAATCACCACTTAGGTACTGTTGTGAACTCATTCTAAATTCATATTGGTGTAATATCTACTGTATTCCAACTTCTCTATGGTTCATACCCTCCGATACTACTCATAGATTCATCAAAATAAGCAAACAACACAATGAAAATAGAATCTGTCAAAAACAGAACAGTCTGTAGTAATCTGTATCATTCGAATACTTATGTAACTCCAACAATTCTGAAATAAATTGGCGGACCTGAGGAATTTGTCTATTAATCATCTACAAAAAGAATCAACTTAAAATCACTCTCCTGTAAAAAATGACAACTAATCTCGTGAGCGCAAAGTTTCTGTTTTTTTACAGCAAGATCATAAAGACTTCATCCAAGTCTTCCCAAAGGTTCTACTTGGCACAAACACTAATTAAAACATAAAACCACATCTAAACAGAGTCTAGATGAATTATTTATTACTAAACAGGAGCAAAAGGCAAAGAACAAAAATAAAATTGGGTTGCCTCCCAACAAGCACTATTGTTTAACGACCCTAGCTAGGCATGATTATTTCAATGATGCTCACATAAAAGATAAGAATCAAAACATAAAGAGAGCATCATGAAGAATATGACTAGCACATTTAAGTATAACCCACTTCCTATGCATAGGGATTTTGTGAGCAAACAACTTATGGGAACAATAATCAACTAGTATAGGAAGGCAAAACAAGCATAACTTCAAGATTTTCAACACATGGAGAGGAAACTTGATATTATTGCAATTCCTACAAGCATATATTCCTCCCTCGTAATAATTTTCAGTAGCATCATGAATGGATTCAACAATATAACCATCACGTAAAGCATTCTTTTCATGATCTACAAGCATAGAATTTTTATTACTCTCCACACATAAGCAAAATTCTTCTCACTCAGAATAGTGGGAGTATCATAAGAAACTCGAATACTATAAATTGTTTCCACATTAAAAGAGTAATGTTCAGAAAAAGGGTAATCATAATCATGACAAGTTTTATAAATATAATCATCACTACTTTTTATAGCATAAGTGTCATCACAATAATCATCATAAGTAGCAACTTTGTTCTCATCATAATCAATTGAAATCTCTTCCAAGATAGTGGAATCATTACTAAATAAAGTCATGACCTCTCCAAATCCACTTTCATAATTTTCACAATAAGATTCAACACCTTCCAAAATAGTGGGATCATTAATTCCTAAAGTTGACACTCTTCCAAACCCACTTTCATCAATATAATCATCATAAATAGGAGGCATGCTAACATCATAATAAATTTGCATATCAAAACTTGGGAGGTTAAAAAATTCATCTTCATAAATCATAGCATCCCCAAGCTTGGGACAAACATTAATTGCAGCAAATAAATTCTCAAACATATCATTCTCATCAAACATGGCATCCCCAAGCTTGGGCCTTTTCATATCTTAAGAATAATCACTCTCATCATTAACAGTATGGATAGCACCAATAGTATAGCAATTATCATCATCACAATGAGTAATAGGAGCAACATCATTTGGGAGGGATACCTTTTTACCTTTGTTTCTCCGTCTTTTCTTTTTCTTCTTCACATCATGTGTGGGTTTAATCCTCTTTTTTGAGCTCCTTATTAATGAGATTGGTTGAATAGAAAGCTCCTCCTCGTTACCTGATTCATCATAAGAAATAATAGGAGGATATTGGGAAGTCTCTTCCCTTTCATTAGTATTCTCTTCATCTTCTATTTGTTTTCTTTTCTTTATGTAATTGGCAATATAAGGATTTTCAATGCAAATCACCGCATAATACATAAAAATTTCTTCTAGATCAAAATCAAGAACTTTATCAAGGACAAATTATGGCATATCCTTAGTTATACGTTTCATTTCTTCATAACCCAAAAGCAAACTAAGTTCATTATGATGTGCAAGGGAAATCAAGTCATCACAATTTTTGGACACGATTCGATCATGAAACAATTTGCATTGGAGATTTAAATGATCACGTTCATTGCAAAGTTCACAAGGATGGCAAAGAAATTTTAAATTTTCAGCACAAACATCTAGCCTTTCTTGCAACCATTTAGTTTCTAAATACTTATGCCTCTTGCAAAATCTATCTTCCCTATTTGGTGTGTACTTGCAAACTCTATGCACTCCACAAAAGTTGACATGCTTATAAGAGACATTTTCATCATGACTAGTGCAATCATCATTAGTACTATGGATATTCAAAGAGTTCATACTAACAACATTGAAATCATGCTCATCATTCAAAGATTTAGTGCCAAACATTTTAATGCATTCTTCCTCTAGCAATTGAGCACAATTATCGGAATCCTTATTCTCATGAAAGATATTAAAAAGATGAAGCATATGAGGCACCCTCAATTCCATTTTTTTTGTAGTTTTCTTTGATAGACTAAACTATTGATAAAACAAGAAACTAAAAGATTCGATTGCAAGATCTAAAGATATACCTTCAAGCACTCACCTCCCCGGCAACGGCTCCAGAAATTGCTTGATGTCTACTACACAACCTTCTTCTTGTAGACGTTGTTGGGCCTCCAAGTGCAGAGGTTTGTAGGACAGTAGCAAATTTCCCTCAAGTGGGTGACCTAAGGTTTATCAATCCGTGGGAGGCGTAGGTTGATGATGGTCTCTCTCAAACAACCCTGCAACCAAATAACAAAGAGTCTCTTGTGTCCCCAACACACCCAATACAATGGTAAATTGTATAGGTGCACTAGTTTGGCGAAGAGATGGTGATACAAGTGCAATATATATAGTAGATATAGGTTTTTGTAATCTGAAAATATAAAAACAGCAAGGTAGCAAGTGGTAAAAGTGAGCACAAACGGTATTGCAATGCGTGGAAACAAGGCCTATGGTTCATACTTTCACTAGTGCAAGTTCTCTCAACAATAAGAACATAATTGGATCATATAACTATCCCTCAACATGCAACAAAGAGTCACTCCAAAGTTACTAATAGCGGAGAACAAACGAAGAGATTATTGTAGGGTACGAAACCACCTCAAAATTATCCTTCCTGATCGATCTATTCAAGAGTCCGTAGTAAAATAACACGAAGCTATTCTTTCTGTTCGATCTGTCATAGAGTTCGTACTAGAATAACACCTTAAGATACAAATCAACCAAAACCCTAATGTCACCTAGATATGTCACCTCGAGTATCCGTGGGTATGATTATACGATATGCATCACACAATCTCAGATTCATCTATTCAACCAACACAAAGAACTTCAAAGAGTGCCCCAAAGTTTCTACCGGAGAGTCAAGACAAAAACGTGTGCCAACCCCTATGCATATGTTCATAATGTCACTGTACCCGCAAGTTGATCACCAAAACATACATCAAGTAGATCACGTGAATATCCCATTGTCACCATAGATAAGCACATGCAAGACATACATCAAGTGTTCTCAAATCCTTAAAGACTCAATCCGATAAGATAAAACTTCAATGGGAAAACTCAATCCATTACAAGAGAGTAGAGGGGGAGAAACATCATAAGATCCAACTATAATAGCAAAGCTCGCGATACATAAAGATCGTGCCGAATCAAGAACACGAGAGAGAGGGATCAAACACATAGCTACTGGTACATACCCTCAGCCTCGAGGGTGAACTACTCCCTCCTCGTCATGGAGAGCGCCGGGATGATGAAGATGGCCACCGGTGAGGGATCCCCCCTCCGGCAGGGTGCCGGAACAGGGTCCCAATTGATTTTTGGTGGCTACAGAGGCTTGCGGCGGCGGAACTCCCGATCTAGGCTATGTTCTGGGGGTTTCTGTATATATAAGAGGTTTTGGCGTCGGGAACAAGTCAGGGGGGTCTCTGAGGCGGCCACGAGGTAGGGGGCGCGCTCCCCACCCTCGTGGGTGCCTAGGGACTCTTCTGGCCCATCTCCGATGCTCCGTGGACTTCTTCTGGTCCAAAAATAATCTCCGTCAATTTTCAGGTCAATTGGACTCCGTTTGGTTTTCCTTTTCTGCGGTACTCAAAAACAAGGAAAAAAACAGAAACTGACACTGGGCTCTAGGTTAATAGGTTAGTCCCAAAAATCATATAAAATAGCATATAAATGCATATAAAACATTCTATATGGATAATATAATAGCATGGAATAATCAAAAATTATAGATACGTTGGAGATGTATCAATACAAATGAATAATTTAAATGCATAAAATAAAAATAGAATCAAACATTGCAGGTACATTATTTCCAGAACTCTTACATTTACATAAAAATTCTGTTAATTACATCTCCAAAGAGAAAACCCCTGATTAAGAATTCCAACATTTCTATTACATAGGATTGCATCACATTCCTATTACAATATACTAAAAGAGAAATCCTCTTGGCGGTCGACGACGAACTCCTGCTTGGTGAGCTTGAAGTTTGGTTCCATGCAAGTACTCCTCTATGATTTTGTGTGTGATGTTTGGGAATATATTTCCTAGCATGCAACCATTTGTGTGTGTTCAACCTCACTTATATGCAGAATGCAGGTTGATTTTGGCTAGGCATAGTTTTATCCTACGTTTGGCATATAGGATATGTATATATTTTCCTTTGGGAATTTTATATGACATCTTTGGTTTTAGTGGCATGGATATATGTGACATGCCAATTTTAATAAGTTTTGCATCATCACATTACTACTATCATCGCGCGACACTGATGTGGTGCCTGTGTGTAGCGTAATGGACTGAGCTTTCTGACACAATATTGATGCTTTTTATGGTGCATATGATATGTGCCATATTTTGTTGACTCTGAGTCCGGATAGTATCAAGCCTGACCGGAGTGGAATTTGCTTATGATATTTTTTATTTGTTTAAAGCCTATGTGGGCTACATGGAACATGGCTTATCATGTATTTTGCATGAATTTTGTATCCATATGTGGATGTGAAGTAAACATATTTTTATTAAATTTTGTTTTACTTGTATTACTAGTAACATCGCGTAGCATTATGGAACAATTTTAATATTGCATGTGTTATATGACACGTATATTTTTTGTTTATATTTGCACCTTACTTGGTATTAAAACTCCACGCCGCGTCATTTTAGTCGGTGCTTGTGTGTAGTCTAACCCAAGTAAAGTGAGTTTGTGATATCCATTTGTGATGGTGCTAGTAGTTTAGGCTCTTATAGCATTGGAGCATGTTTGTAACACCTTTTATATGATTTCTGCCAAGATATGTGGCATGAGTGTTTTATTTAGATTCATCTCACTTGTATTACTACTAACACCATGTAACACGAATATTGTGTCCGCATGTAGCGTAATCAAGTAACACTGCTTTTTTTATGATGCATTATTTATATTGCATGTTTTGGTCTTTGCGTGTGTAGCATGAACGCATTTTTAATTAACTTTCACCTTGCTTGTATTACTACCAACACAATGTAGCATTAAAATAACACCCACGTGCGGCGTAACCAAGTGAAGGAAAATTTTCGTATATTCTTGTCTATATTACAACTAGCGTGACATATAATGTTCGTAGAGTAACCGAACAAGAATTGTATCATCAATTCATTTGTAATTTGGCTCCAACTTAGTCATATCAATTTTGTTGATGATGATCAAAGCAAGACCATTTTTTATGAGGTTTTCGTACCTAAGACACTTCCTTGATTTGTACCGCGATGGCCGAACCAAGGACAAAAAATTGAGATGGATGCAACACACTCTTTAGTCTGTACCAAAATAGTCAAACCAAAGACAATTTTTTTGAGATAGATTAAACATGCATCTTAGTCTGTACCACAATGTCCACACTAAGGGCAAGAATTTTGGAAAGATGAAACATGCCACTTGATTTGTACTGCGATGGCCGAATCAAGGGCTGGAGTTTTAGGAAAGGAGGAAGAATAAAGCTCCCTGACCTGTACCGCAATGGCCAAATCAGGGACTAGGGGAGAGCGATGAATCTCACCTTTCAAACCTCCTGCACGCCTGCCTCCTTCTATCCTTGTGTGTGTATGATTTTTGGCTGAGCGAGGAGGTATTTATAGGGAGAGCTAGCGCTGATTTTTGGATCGCTGCCACGCTCGCCTGCCCACGTTCTGTGTACGTGAGATCGTGGGAACGTGGGCCGTTGCATTCCTTTCTCTTATTTCTTTATTGCTAATTAACCGGCAAGGTCCCATCAGCCAATATGGGCTTAATTAGGCCAAGTTTTTTACAACGTGTAGGTTCTGGGCGCATTGAGCCTAATTATTTGATTAAGCTCTAACTACATGTAGGCATAGTTTTTTCTTTCTTTTTCGCGTACTTATGACCTCTTGATTTAGTTAGGGAGCCTTAATACATGTACGTACATGCATGTCTATGCATGGACCAAGAGGAAAAGGAAAAATTCCATTACGTATCTGATTATATAGGCCATGTCACGTACATACATCCTATACGTGTATGTACATGTGCGCTTTTTACCCAATGAATCAAGTTTTTTTGAAGTTCCATGAATCAATATTATTATTGGCTTCACTTATATTTTTTAAACACCTAGTTAACACAATAATATTTTAGTGGCGCCGCGCTCGTACGTGTTATATTTCGCCATGTCGGCGCCGTCTGTGATGCCAGGGTTTTATGCAAGCGATTTGTCCTTTATGATTTTCTTAGGACAAAGACTTGTGAGTATTATTTCTTTCCGTCATATTTTATGTTTATCGGTCTTTTCAATGTTTACAATACAGTCAATATATCATATTATTATTTCTAACCGCCGTCGTTCTGAGCGGTTGTAATTTTTTTATTTTAAATTGCTTCTTTTTTGTCATAAAATGGATTTTTGTCATTTTGCATTTATATTTTATGTGGTTTATGCATTTTACTTTATCTTGGTCAAAATCCATGTCAACACCTGCTACTGGTAGGGTCAAGGACCTGACATCTAAGGCCCACCTAGGGTCCTACACCATCATTGGAAGGTCCCTGGACCACAGGCGCATTCGGATGCACACCATCAGAAATCCACTCAGATAAACCGACAACACTCAGACGTCCTCCCTCCACTCGGCCCAGCCTACCGCACTCAGGCAGAGGAGACATAGAGATGACATGGGAGCTGCAACTGTCGAGTAGCCTGATGTCGGGTTTCAATTGTAGGTATGGCTACCGTTACCAGTAATTACCGTAGTTATACCCCCCCCCCCCCTTGTAATGTCGCAGTAATGAGGCCGAGGCGCAGTCTATATAAGCCTCCCTCCTGCTCCATGGCAAGGGTTCAGCATCCGTTGTAATCATACACCCCAGAGAAAACATAAGCCTCCGAGGACGAGACGTGGGGTTGTTACCTCTCCGAGAGGGGCCCGAACTCGTAAAATCCTAGAGATACACTTGCGATGCAGCTAGGCTCCACCCCTTATTCGTGCCCCTAGTACTCAGTGTTAGGTTCGTTGCCTCGACAGTTGACACTCACTGTGGGGCTGCGCGTCTAGCGATTATCCGGCTCTGGTGGAATTCTACATCATCACCATGATCCTCAGTGGTGAGATCCGATTCGGGGCTCTCAGCTTCATCGCCGATGATTTTGCATGGCTCCAGGAAGCCCCGCTGGATGCAGAGTCGCTGCCCACCTGTGGCGAGGCACACTTCCGTGCATCTTCATACGGGGTTCTCCTCCGCCGGCCATCGGCCCCGTACTGAGTGGCTCCCCTCCTCCCCGCTGGTTGCCGTCGCAAGCGCCCCGGGCGCTCACGGCTCCAGCGTTGGATCAAGAATGTTGTGGTCCTCCAGGCCCCGACTGAGCAGGTGGCGACGCTCGAGCCGGACGAGCCCGCCCTTGATCTTTTTTATGGTCTCCATGAGGACTCCACGGACGGGTCAGAGTGCAAGAGTACCGATTCCACTTCCGAGCTCCTTATGGCCGGCTCGGAGCAGCACGGACCCCTAGGCTATGTGTGCGCCTGCGACGACCACATTGGTACATCACGCGGACGCGGCGGCGACAACCACGAGGATGACCGCTCCGCCGATCACGAACCGTACGTGCCCCAAGCTCTCACACGGGAGCAACGGGAGGATTTCCGGCAGAAGAATGAGCAAGCTCTGCGCACCCCCATCACCGGGATGACTCCTGAGGCCCTGGCCATGGAGTCTGCGCGTCTGGCTATTCTGGCCGAGCGCGAGTGCCTCGAGCGGCTTCAGAAGGAATTAGACGATCGCACCCCTCAACCACAGAGCTCAAGTCGAAACAGGCAGCGGTTGTTCCCGAGTGATCAGTCTCGGAACTACCGAGTGCTCAACACCCCATTGCAGAACCTGGCGGCTGCTACCAGGATCGCTGACTCCATCCAGCCTTCCGGCTCCATTGCCAATGATTATAATCTGCGGCTAAAGACCGTATAGAATTTGTGCTACCTGACGAGGGACTGAATCTGGCGATAGAAACATATCGCGGTGAGAAAAGGCTTCTTCCATTACCTCATGTTGGTAGGTATTTAATCTTCCAAAATAATTTTTTTCGCTGCCTTTTTATATACATGCCTGATGTTATATATTGTTTACCCTGTGTTGCATATATATCTTGTTCTAACCTTGTATACTTGGTATTTTCCTAGCTCTCGACACTCTTTCTTCTGACGATTTTGAGCACGTTCAATATTATGTCTACTCTCAGGATATTGAGCTTACCTACGACCAGACACGCTTCTTTCTACAACGCCTTTTTTGAGATACTTCCATCCATTGTCGTCCATTTGTCCACGTGTTGACTGCCACTAACACCAAAGACAACATCACGGTTGGTTACCTCTGTCCTTGTTAAAACACCCAACATACTTTGCTTCGTATGTCTACATTTACTCTTCTATGATATCGAGTTAATCTTGCTTATATATAAAATTATAAAGAAATAATTTATTAATCCAAAACCAACAAAACTTTGGTAGCTCTCTTATTTATTTTTTATTTCTTAATTATGAACTTAAACATGATGAGAAATATATTAGTTTCAATATGAATTTTTTTATTGATGGCGCACTCAGCATATTTAGTATTTCTTTTGAATGTACAAATGACAAATCAACCATTTTCATTTCTCTTTTTATTTCTATTTCTTTTATAAAATTCCAAAGAGTGTTGTCTCGACCCTGAAGAGATGGGTGGATGTGCCAACCAATGCCAGGGTGACCCTTGAAGCTGCTGATGAACCTACTCATGTCATCACTCCATCATACTCCGTATGCAAAAAAGACGGCAGGATGGTAATTGAAAGTCTTCTTTGGGAGAGTTTCTGTCAGTTGCATCCTTTGTTGAAGAGAACGTTGTCCTGATCACATTCAAAGAGCACAATGATTGTTCTGTGTCCATTATCATTCAGCGTGTTCCGTGGATTCTGTTTGTACCAGTACTTAAAATGGAAGCAACGTTGCCTCTTCTAGGATGTTTAGTGGTCGTTTCGTGACAATGACTCTCCAGCGCAAATGGCAGGATGCTATTATTTGGTTATTAAAATGGTACTAATGTAGCTGTTATGGACCAACTGCTGTTTGAAGTATGGGAATGATCTTTTGAAAATGATCGTTTTCGAATTTTTAGAATTCCAAAATTCAAAAGACAAAGAAAACATTTTTTCTTCAATTGTGAGTCAAAAATAAAACAAATGGAGAAACAATTTTTGCATCAAAAACTATAACAGAGTGTGTTATTAAAGTTCTTCAAACTATCTATTCAAAGAAGTCTTAATTAATCACCAAACAGAACTCCATGTTACAAATGTGTATTATGTTTTCTTCAGCGACTATTTTTAAATATACAAGCATGCACCAAATAACATAACAACAGTGTCTCATTCAATAAGGGATATAGTCAACCGGAAAAAACGTTTCGACCACAAAGGCACGACCGTGACTCTGCTGTGTGTTCCACCATGACTCGACTACCTTCACAGGTCAAGAAAGCGCATCATCCTAAACAGCTGGAATACGCAGGTAACACGTGATGAATAAAACATTTCATTCAACAAAATAAGTGGAACGTGAGATACTAAGACCACGCACAAACCGGCACGCCGAGTGAGTGATGTACTTACAGTAAAATATATATTACTCGAAAACCTAAAAAAATGATCTAACAGATGCCTGTTTCCCGTGACTCCTGGAACCGTCGGATGACGTCGCAACAGCTCTTTGTTGGTTACCTTTTTTGCACGACGAAGTAGCGATCCCATTCATTTTATCGAATCCATATCCCTCTTCTTCCTCGGCCGTTCCTCGTTGGCCGCCACAAATCACCACCGCCTCCCTGCAGCCATGGACGATGAGAAACTAACAATAGACACCAAACACGTCACTACCCATGGCACAACCGTGCTGGAGGTGGTGTACACCAACGACCCAAACACTGTGGAGCGAATCATTAAAATGGATGAGGAATGGCTAAAGGAGGAAAAGAACAAGTTCGTCGGCCTCGACCTCGAGTACACATGTAAGAGTAGTTATAGACACCGAGGGGTCGCCGTCATGCAACTTGCAATGCACGAGCATGTCCTCGTGTACCGCTACTGCAGGTCCGAGCGCTCCCAGGTGTTGATTGAATTCCTGCAACGCAAAGCGATAACTTTCGCCAGCGTCGACACCAGGAGCGACAAGATCATGCTTGCTCGTGTATGGATCAGAATTCCAGACGAGCACCACGTCGACATGTAGAGGCAGTTCTGTATCAAGGGTGGTGGAGAAAGGGACTCCATGGATGACCTTGCAGCGCCCATCATCGACCCCTCCTACAAGAACATGAAGAAACCATTCCCAAAGGAGAAACCAGTACTCGGAGTGGAAGCCGCTTTTCCCGCTACACCTTGAGTACGCAGCAAAAGACGGGTATGTTAGCTACAAGTTGTATCGTAGGATCCTAATCATCAAGGATAGGCTACGTCACCTTCTCCAACCATCATTGAGGGAACGCCTCCGCCCTCGTAAGAACAAAGACGAGGATCTTCGAGCGGCTGGAAGTGCCAGAAGGGAAACAACGGGTGATGAATTGCTAGAAATTGGATGTGTACATTCAACTAGTAGTATCCAGTAGTATGTTAATTTAGATTGAATGAACATATGTTGTAACTATGATTGTTATTGCTCAGAGATGCAGCGTGTACTATATTAATTATTGACGTTGAACATAGTGGTGTGCTGATGTACAAATGCACCGTACCTTTGGATGTCTAAATGCAATTAATAAGTTAACTTCTATTGAGCGAACATATGTTGTAACTATGATTATACTAGGTCAAAGATGCCGCATGTTATTATATTATACTTATCATACTTATTATACAAAACGCGGTGCTATGTAACAATATGTGATTCTATCATTGTTAACTTTTTGTAAAATGCTTATTCAAGATTGGCATGAGCACTTTCAGAAATATTTCTGAGGAACTTCAATATATCCATGTCCAGCTTTTTGGAAACAGTATGAGCACTTACACCAATTTGATATTCCATTGCAGAAAACACTGAAAGCATTTTCAGAGTCTTAGCGCATTGAAAATAAAATAAATCACACAGACACCATTTGACATCAAACACTGTCTAAATATAGGAGCGCGCCTCAACTACAACACAGAAGCATGACCGTGACTCTTCTGCGTCTACCACGGTGACTTTGCTGCGTCAAAAACCGTGACTCTACTAAAACTACCACCGTGACTATACTGCATCCACGACTGCTACTCTGCTGCATCTACCACCAGGCCTCGACTAGGTTCAGGGCCATGCCTCTCTCAATAAATGTGTCAACTGAAATAATGGAAACACATAGGCACAACCGTGGCTCTTGGTAATATAGCACCGTGCATCCACTAGGTTGACGAACCCTGCCTCTTCGACTAAACCTGTCGGCGCACAAACATTGGGACGACAAACACACGAGCATGAATCTTTATAGTATAGCAGTGTGCCTCCTCTAGCATCACAACAGTGCCTCTCTCGATAGAGATGTTGACAGAAAAAACATTCAAAACACAGAAGTAAGAGATAAGCAGCAACACTAAACAAAATACTCAGCATATACATTTTCAAACACAAAAGCATGACTGTGCCTCGAATTTATGAATAAACGTGCCTCTAGTATCTTCATGACCCTGATTTTGAGTCTCTACGTACCAAACGAAAACATTTCAAACAAACAAGCACACCGATGCTTCTAATTTATGTATAACCGTGCCTCCATTACCTACACGCCTGTGCATCTCGGACTGTCCATGTCAGAGGAAACATAGAGAAGACAAAGACACGCCTGTGCCTCTAATTTATGTATAATAGTTCCTCTCATAAATTGGCATCTGTCGCAAAAAACATCTAAAACAGAGATGCACAGCACTGCCTCTTCTACATCCATAGTACAACAATGAACAGGTAGGTTCATATGGTTTTATATATCTAAACAACATTATATTCTACCATAGATTTTTAAATAACATTTGTCTACTTCACAGCCTATAAAAAACATCACTGCGGCAGAAGACTGAAGATAACAACAGGCCTCTCATCACGCTCTTTGAAGATTATGAGCACCAAGTTGTTTACTTCAATAGACTTATGCCTGAAGAAAATCATTGAACACTTGCTTCTTGAACACCATTCTACCACCCAAGCCAATGAAATAGGAAGAAGGAATGCTCATATATATATCATCATTGTGAGAATCCAAAGTAACTTCAAGAGTTTAAACAGCAGACCTAGGAAATGACACAAACTCTTTCAAACTCCTCACAACCATGCTAGGAATAACCTGACGAAAACATCAAGCTATTAGAAATAAACAAAATTTAAAAACTATAAAAAAATGAAATAATAAATAAATATAAAACTAAGAAAAATAAAAGAAAATAAATCTGACCATATGATGACCATTAACATTCATGGAATTAATCCTGTGAACAAAAGGACAACAGAGTATGTAGTTGTCATCAAAGAGTCGTCGCGACATGAAATACATTTACTGATAATTGAGATCGACACCACGAGTGTAAAATAAGTGCCAACAAGTTCCTTCTCAGAGTCGCTCAGATTCTCAAGTGCTACAAAATCAAATTTCACAGGTTCAAGGGAACACCAAATCATGTGACATGAAACAAGCTAAAATACTTCCTTAAAAATAAACCTTGCCAACACAAGGTAAAGGGGACAACATATCTCCATAAAAATCAACACCAATCAACATTCCATAGTGCTCAAGCCTAACGGTCATTATATCATGATGACGAAGACCATAATCAGTGACCAATCGTTCCCAGGAAGAACCATGGAATTTACTGCTCATCCGACCATGACTATACAGAACACCATACAATTCTAGAGTGAAGAGCAAGATTAGTATCTTTGTCACCCCTCCTTATGGCTAAAGCTCGATGCTCCTCAACGTAACAAGCAAGATTAGCTCATCATAATCAGAAAAACAAGACCTAGAATACTTTCCATTCAAAACAGCATCAGCAGCACCAAAAGAAATAAGTATGTGCCACCACAATTTTTAACACCAAGTATTGAACAAATATAAAATGTTATTCTTACAACACGCCTCGAACAACGCCAATCCAGAACCACAGTGAACCGATCAACAAAAGAATCAAAAGAGGAACAAGGGCCACCCGGCATACAGCAAAAAGGACAAGCCATACCTGCAACGAACACAGTGATTATTAAGAACTGATTGTACAAACCGAGTTGAAAGTTGACATTTAATAGTGTTGGAAGCCCCCACCCATACTCACCCCATAAATCTCCATTGCCCGGAAATATGATGAAATTAAAGGAAAACAAGTCAGAAAGGAACCAATGAAGGCGGCCAGTAGGTAGGCAGTAGGCAACGACGATGGCGCGAATGGCGAAGCAGCCGTGGGCGGCAAAGAAGGACCGCTGTAAGCAGGCAATAACAGCGGCGGCGGCGAGGACGACAACGAAAGCAAAAAAGGAAACAGAGCAAAAAAGCCAGGCAGCAACAACGGGCGAGAAACAAATCTCAAAAACATATCAAAACTATATTACAAAACACTAAATATTCAAGGACTAAAGTGAAAAAAGAAAAAACAAAAACCAAAAATCATGGGAGTGCCCCTCTGCTTGAAAGTGTCGCGCCCCGAAAGTCTCAGGACACTTGTCGCACACAGAGCGCTTCCTGACTAACCTTTACGGGAAGCGCGCCTCAACTAGTGATTTCGTTCTTTCCCCGTCTCCTCAACTTTTGAATCACCATTATTTCCGTTATTCTTTAATGGAAAGGGGTTAAGCCCCGTTCAAAAAAATTTGCACATCGATGTCACGCAACCCATAATTAGCAAACTATTTCAACTTCCACAATATATTATTCGTACTGCATTTGCCTTCCATCATTCATGCCACAACAACAGCTAACTCTGGCCTCAAACAGAGGCCCAAGTCCAAGTTAACATCCTTATCTCGTCCAAATGACTCCTTTTTTCGCCGAGAAGTAAATAAGAGTTAATATAACTAGTAAAACAAATCTAAGATCCAATTACAACGCAAAGATGCTGCATCCGGACAGTGACCTAATTTTGCTGCATAAGCTCTCCTCCTAACCCTACAAATGCCCCTGCTCATCTCATGTTGCCTTCTCTCAGGACATCGATCATATCATATAATTTCTTGTCCGCCCCAGATCGTATCTGCAGTAGCAAAGCAGCAGTCAACATCAAGCTGACTCGAGAAAGCGCTAGGGAGAAAAATTTCAAGCAATCACATATTAACGATCCTGACCTTTGTGTGGAGAAACATGGCGGCATCAACAGTTCCCTCTGCGTATATTGAACGGCCACACACATTGTGCTGGAACTCAAATGACACTCTGCATTAATAACAGGGACAATTGTTATGTACCGGAAGACCAAAGCTGCTGTGTACTAGGTAGGGTTGTAGGGAGGTAGGGGAAGGGCTCTCAGCCCCTGAAGGCAAGACAGAAAAACTATTCTTCCAATTCTTGCTTGCTTTTCATCACAAGGGGTCATCTTCCTATAGAGGGCTAAACAACCCAGGAAAGCATACTCTAATTTGCTCAAGGCCCGAGATAAAGAGATATTACCAATTTAAAGGATAAACTACCTAACCGAGAGAATGGGGATCTTATCCCATGACTGGGAGCTGCCAGCGTGGGTCCATGTACTTCCGTACATAATAGTAATTACCTCAGTTCATCGAACTAGACAAGGTCCCCAAAGTCAAAACATAATCGCATCTTCTGAAAGAGAACTCACGTTTCATCAGGCGAAGTGAGATGGTAATTGTGAAATGCATGCCCTCCAAGATGTTCTTCTGGGACACCAACAATGGCAAGCTGCTCTTCGGGGTCCCTAACCAAGTTTACCTACACCAACAACATCAAACCAGTGTGAGAAAACCATACAAAACAGCATACCTTTCTCCACATAAGCTCAGATGGCTGTGCTGCGTTAGAAACAAAAGACCCAAGTATGCTTATGAACAACCGCATTCAAGACTACTGGACAAAAACTACCTCCGTCCCAAAATATAAGGACGTTTTTAACACTAGCATAGTGTCAAAAACGTTCTTAATATTCTGGGACAGAGGGAGTACAATTCATATACTGAACTAAATCCAAATCAAACTAAGATACTTTCAGGTTTGCCAATTGGAACTCAATGTGACATGGCTTAAATCAAACTAAGATACTTTCAGGCAAATTGGAACTTAATGTGACATGAAGTCTAAATAAAGCACCAAACTCCTTAGGAGGTTAACAGGTTGTTGTTCAATATGATAATCTATGACTGAAATTTGCATTACGTGGTGTGTAAAGTTCCAACTGGGACACTGGGACAGGTAACTGGTAAATTAGATCAAAATGTCCAAGCAGATGACTCTTGAAATGGCACTTGAGATGCATACATAAATCTTAACTATTTTATAGATCATAAATGGCAACCCTTCAAAACTAATCATAAATCAATAAAGTCAGAGATAAGATTTCTTGAAAACGAGTGCAGGGTGATGGTTTGCTGAATTGAAAAGTTCTCTTAAGTTCTTGATGGTACCTCGTTTAAGTCGAATGAGACACCCAACTTCTGAAAGCAAGAGATTACAGCTTTGGCAGTGCCAGAAACGTCCAATTTTGTCGCTTGATGAGACTCCATTACCTATGGAAGTGTGTTAGTTTGATATTTAAAAAAGGGCCATTGGTGTCAGCACTGATACGAAACAAAAAATGATGTAATTAGGCATTCAGAAGAAAGAACAGCAGTATTCATATATGGAGGCAAATAAGAAAATCTCTAATCATCTGAGTTATACTTGCTGGCTGAACAATATTAAACCACCACACAGGACATTTGGACTAAATGAAAAGTATCATATTCTCTAATTCATATAAGTATGTTATTATATATTAGCACAACACCCTGCGTCGCTACGGAGTAAAAATAAATAACGCGCATGTTTAAGAACATTATGCTATTAGTTGGCCAGATCAGACAACAGATAATTATTAGTTCTCATCCCAACTCTTTGTGCCAAATCCAATGATGGTCCAAAGATGAATTGGGCCGCCATCACCTATTCACATCTTTATAAGAGTTGCTTGTGCCAAATTGGACCACAGACAAGTATTAGTTCTCATTCCAACTTTTTGTGCCAAATCCAACAGGTGATTGTCCAATGATGAACGGACCGACATCATCGAATCACATATTCACAAGAGTAATGATTTGTGCCACTTTTGGAACAAACGATTGGATTGGATATCTTTATTCATACAAGCTGGTAAAATCTATGTGAATGACATTAAGAACATATGTAGAGGCGATGGAAGCATAATAAAAAAGTATAAACAGCATAACTGACAGAGCACTTTGGTCATTTAAATAAACGATAGCAAAGCTGTGTGATGTCCATTAATTTATTCCCAGCAGAGAAGAATAGTTGCGATGTATGTGTCTGGGATGTGATGGTGGGCAGTGGCATTAGTCCTGCATGCTCACATGTTCAGTTTGTCGGTGTACTAAAGTCTGGGCCTTTAGCACCCCATACTTGTGCACGGGCAGTCGTAGCCACACCTGCGGCAAGGCCTGAAGAGGGCGATTAAGGATAAAAACAAGATCACTAGAGAGGCAGCCAAGACCCAGGGGCGCATGCGTGGTGGCATGCAGATCTTTGTGAAGACCAGAAGCTGAGGCCCCGGCAAGATCCTTGCCGGGATGAATTGCAAGGCTCCGCCACCACTCCAGCGCGGCAACTGGCATGCCAACCTGGCAAGCACCTGCGTGGTGGCATGCAGATCTTCATGAAGGTCCAGCCACCGTTCCAGCACAGCAACTAGCCAGCCAGCCTGGCATTGCATGCCTCGTCGGCCTGGATGCGTGTCAAGACGGGGAGAGGCGGCGACGGACGGGATGGGCTCTATTTTCGTCGCCGATAAAGCTAGAGGACACGTAACGAGCGCATTTGATGCGTTTGTCCCAGGGGCGGAGACAGGGGGGCGAGCAGGGGCTAGACCCCCCCCCCCCCCCCCTCCACAACGATCGGCCCCCCTCAATTTTTTTTTTGCATGGTAATACGTGTCTCATTTATATAAAATAAAGATCCGATTACAAGGCACGTAAGCACTGACTTTACAAGACTGAAAAGATAGGATAATCATATGCAAAATACCAGCGCCTATTCCTCTCCTCCGACACCACCGAAGCGGCCACCAAAGGGAAAGAAAACAGATCACCTCTTCACCCGAGCTCGACGCGGCTCCATCGCTGATCAGCAGCTTTACGGACCTCGAAAGTAGTTTGCCAGAAGCAAAACCATTGCCAAGAATCAGACCGGGGCAACATGTCCGCAGACACGCCATCGAACTCTAGATCTGACACCCCCGCACGACAACGACGTCGAAGGAGGAAACCAGAAATGTCAGCCACCAACCACAAACCCAGCACGGGATGCACCATCTTCCAGCTGTCACTTGCGCAGACAACCGTCTGCGCGTACTCCTGGATGACAAAACCTCCCTGCTCCACCATGACGTCGGAGACAACACCACAGCAACGGGGACAGAGCAGAAGGAGAGACACACCTGATGGAGTCGCCGCCGCCGCCTCGCCGACACCATCCATGAACCCTAACACAGCCGATCTGAAGGATTGGCAAACACACGATGCCATCAACTCCGAGACGCCGCCATGAAGGGCACCGCCGGTGTGGGAGTGAAGCTGAGGCAAATTTATTCAGCCGGGCGCGCGCTCCCACCACCCCAACGGCGCACCACGACCTACAAATCCAAAACCTAACTACAGAGCGGAGGAACGGGCCCCCCCCCCCTCCCTCCTGCCGCCGGAGCAGTTGGAGGGAGAGGGGGCCAACGCCCTGGCCGGCTGAGATCGGAGGAAGAAAATCGCCTCCCTAGTCACCTGGCGTGGCGGCGGCTAGGGTAGGGAAGACGACGGAGGGAGAGATTGATTTTGCTTCTCTCACACGCGTATCGGCCCCCCTCAATGTTTCACGCGGCGTACTAGTAGTATTATATGCTAATACATCTGCTAATTGGCCGGAGCTAATGGCAACTTAATTAGTAAGTCAACCCATAATTGATACTAATCCGTGTAGTAGACAAACCGAAGCCCAGCCCACTTTGACCATCGGTTGTGAAAGGCTGGAAGCCTACATGCACGTTTGCTCTTTCAGTAATTTGGGAGGACCATCGGTTGTCATCTAGGGTTCGTGCCGCTGCTCGTGGCTTGCTGCTCCCGCCGCCTCGCTTCCAACCGCAGAGCGCTGCCCAGTTTACCGGCCGCCGGCAGCTAGCAAACTACTCAGATCACTATATGGACGCAGGTTGCTTTCCTTCGACGGTGTTAGTCACTCTGTTGATTCAGATATGGGGCCTCGTCATTAAGTCAATCAAAGTATTTGCGCGTGGTCTAGGATTCGGTTTCAAAGGTACACCAACATACACTCTCCCTACTGCTAGTACTTCTTATGGATTACGACATAGCAGCTAACTATTCTAGCAAATAAGATAACAGATCACTCTACTAATTAGACGTTTCTTTGAACCTTTTAGAAAATATTGCTACTAATTGCCATCATTCTGTACATAATTAAATTTCTTAGTTGTATGGTATTATCTTCTGGGCAATATTTTACAAGCTAAGTATTAGATTTTGTACATATAGATAATTGTTACAGAAGGCTATTTACGATGGTTAACAAAAAGGAGGTTTATTTACAAATCACAACGCTTTGTGGGCTGCGAAAATTTCAGTTTTCGACTCGTCCCCCCCCCCCTATGTCCAATTCCTGGCTCCGCCCCTGGTTTGTCCCAAGATGTCAGTGATAAGCATACGCACTGTAGCTACTTCCCACCTCCTGTATGCCGTTGTGGCGACCCCTTGGGCCCAAGGCTTACTGGAGAAGGATTCGGACTTTTGAACCTCTCGGCCCAGCTTGCATGCATAGCAGCTAGCCGAAGCTCAAGAACACAGAATATACACTCAAGCAGGACTAGGGTTTTATGCTTCCGAGCGGCCTGAACCTGGGTAAAAATCCGTCGTGTTGATCATTAGATCCGCTCTTTGCTCTACCCCTCTTCCCTGCCAAACCGTAGAAGGGATCCGCGTGGTCCCGTAGGTGTCGTTTTCCCCGACATCTTGGCGCGCCAGGTAGGGGGAGAAGAGTTCTGCAAACCCGATCTAGCGGTTAGCGCGCCGTTTCCTTGATCACTATGGCTCCCAAGAAGAAGGGGATCACGGCGGTCGGTTCCTCTGGAGCCGAACCGCCCGTGCCGGCGCGGACCGGCGACGGGGTAGTCGCGGATGGTGGCAGAGGTGCGGATCACGACCATCCACGGCACTCCGGCAACCGAAGCCAGACGAGCGGCATCGTTCGCGCCCAAGACGACGAGCCGCAGCGCCACGGGGTCCAAGGGCGGGGCCGTGCTGCCTACGGGAGGCGCGGCAACCTCCAAAACACCCCCGCCGGCGCCGCGGTCCTCCCAGGCCATGCGCGACGAGCAGCGCCGTGACGTTGGTGACCCCGGGCGCCGCCGCGGGAAGAGCCCTCTGCATCATTCTCGAGATGCGCAGGGCCGACATGCACGCCAAGATGCTGGTCAAGGCGGCGCACAGCCGCGGAACCGTGACAGCGCTCCTTCTAACATGGTTAGAAGTCCGAGCACCTCCCGTTCCTCGCGTTTGTCGCTGCCACCTACGCCAACAAAAGCATTAGCGCGAGTGCAGCTACTCCTCGACTTCCCTCCTGCTGCGGAGAAGCAAGAAGAGTGGAGGGCTGCTGTCCAGAGCCTCATTGGCTACGCCAATAAAGATCAATGCCAGGAGGCAGGCCCATCGCGGCGTCGGTCCACCGAGCCGGCGCGTGCCGACGACGAGAGGGCCGGAGGCGCCGCAACCACGGTGCACTCCCCTCCGCCACGACAGCAACGATTGTCAGCTCGGCAGGTCGATGCCCGTGATGATGGATCCACGGCTTCGTCCGATCCACGAGCTCGTCGCGACCAACGTCAGGTTCTTCTGGAGCGGGTTGAAGAGGACGCTCGAACTACCATCGAGCGGCGACAGGAAGCACGCCATCAATCTGATAGGCGTGCAGGGCCCGCTGCATACAGGCCTGCGCCGGGGGATTCTGGTGACCTGCCTTACGAGGTAGGTTGTCCAGCTTTTACCCGTGAGCTGCGGCAGTTCCAGTGGCCCACTACCCGCATGTTCAAACCAGAGTCCCGAAGAAGTACGACGGCAAGACTCGTCCGTCCGAGTCCCTGAGCATTTACACCATTGCGATGCAAGCTGCCGGGGCTCGGGACGGCAAGGTACTCACCAACTACTTCCAGTTGGTGCTCAAGCCCAACGTCAGGTCGTGGTTGATGCACCTGCCAGTAGATTCCATCTCTTGGTCGGACCTGTGCCACGAGTTTGTTGGCGCCTTTACCGGAGGCCATCAAGCTCCTGGCCAGGCGAGTGATTTGCATCTCATCCCCCAGAAGGATGGCGAATCCTTGCGCAAATACATACAGAGATTCAGCCGTGTGCAGTACAACATCCCAAACGTTCGTCCTGCCGCTGTCATCAGCGCGTTTCATCAGAACATGCGCAACCGCAAGATGCGTGAAGAGTTGGCCATGAACAAGGTTAGGGATGTTGCCGAACTTTATGTTTTGGCCGATAGATGTGCTCGGGCTGAAGAAGGAAAAAAGTACCCCGGCGAAGATGCCGGCACGAGAAGCGATTCTGGAGACGAAGACGCCGTCGCCCCGGCAAAGAAGGGCCGACGGCGCAATAGGAAGCGCATGGGCAAGACCGTACTTGCCGTCGAGGAATCCGACAACCCCGGCGCCGCCAAGAAGGCCAAGGCGGACAACCCCGGAAAGGAAGTTGCCGGATGCGCCACCTGCCAGAGCTTGGCGGCTGCCGACAAGCCGGAGGGCTCCGACAAGCAATATTGCAAGATCCATCGCACCAAGGGCCACGACCTCCAAAACTGCCGGCAAGTTGAGCAGCTTGTGGAGAGGCAGAAAGCCGAGTATGAAAAACGGGACAAGGAGAAGGGCCAGGATGGTGCTGAAGGGTCCGGCAAGAAGCGCGGTGGCAGAGGGGGGCGCCGCGGCAAGGAAAAGCAACAAGAGAGGCCTGCTTGAGGCCGCGACAAGAAAGAGGGAGATGATGACCGTGAAGAGGACGACGAGTCCTGTGACCAAGAATTTCAAAAGGCCACAGAAGCCATGTGCATCGATGGTGTCGCCTCGTTGCATTCTTCTCACCACCAACTTAAACAGTGGGCGCGCGAGATCAATGCGACAGAGCCATCGATCGATGCCCAAAAGCCACTGAAATGGTCCAGCACGCATATCATCTTCGACGCCGAGGATCATCCTGATCGCACAACAGCGGTCGGGTGCTTGCCATTGTTGGTTTCGCCAACAATTCGCAACCTCAAGGTGACGAAAATGTTAGTTGACGGTGGGGCCGGTCTGAACTTAATCTCACCCAAGGTGATCAAGAGGTTACAAATCCCTGATGGAGACCTCGAAGAGACGGGCACGTTTCAAGGGGTCAACCCAGGGAGAAGCCAGCCCAAGGGTAAGGTCACACTACCAGTAACATTTGGTGGCGAGTTGAACTACAGGACAGAGAAGATCGTTTTTTATGTAGCCAAGATCCCGTTGCTGTATAACGGGATCCTTGGCCTTCCAGCACTGGCCAAGGCAGCGTCACACTACGCCTACAACACGCTGAAGATGCCTGGCCCGATGAGCATCATCACTGTCGGCTCCGACAAGAAGGATGTGCTCATCTGTGCCGACCAGCTCTATCGGGAGGCGGTGGTAGCACATGCCGACAAGGCACTTGCTCCGGCCACTGGAGCCCCCGAGGGGAAGAAGACCGGCAAGACCTCAGTCGCCGGCAAGGCTTCTGGCCCCGGCCAAGCCTCTTGCGCCCACTCCGGCAAACGCGCCTCCTCGGAGTGCTGCGTTCCCGTTGAGGACGTGCCAGAGAGCTCCACCGGCAAGAGCAAGAAATCTAGGGCTGCACCACCAGAGATCAAGAAGGTGCCCGTCAAGGAGGACGGCACGGACGGAGCTTTCACTATAAGCTCCACCCTCGACGGCAAATAGGAAAGCGCGCTCGTCGCCTTCCTGCGGGCGAATGTCGATGTGTTTGCATGGCACGCATCTGACATCCCCGGCGTCCCCAGGGAGGTGATTGAGCACCACCTTGCTGTCTGTCCTCATGCGCGGCCCGTCAAGCAGAAGGTCAGAAAGCAAGCTTTGGAGCGGCGAGAGTTCATCATCGAGGAGATTAGGAAGTTGGAAGCGGCAGGCTTGGTCAGAGGAGTGCTCCACCCGACATGGTTGGCCAATCCGGTAGTGATACGCAAGGCAAATGGGAAATGAAGGTTGTGCATTGATTATACAAATATCAATAAAGCCTGCCCAAAGGATCCCTTCCCTTTACCGCGCATTGACCAGATCGTGGACTCCACTGCCGGGTGCGACCTGCTGTCGTTCCTTGATGCCTATTCAGGATACCACTAAATCTTTATGACGAAGAGAAGACCGCCTTTATCACCCCATGTGGTACGTATTGTTTTATACGAATGCCTTTCGGGTTGAAAAATGCTGGTTCGACATTTGCAAGAGCAGTTCAGATTGGTTTTGAGCCCCAGCTCCATAGAAATATGGAAGCTTACATGGATGACATAGTGGTCGAAACCAAGGACAGGGTAACACTAGTGCAAGATTTGGAGGAAACATTTGCAAATTTACGCAAGATCAACCTCAAGCTCAAACCTGAGAAATGTGTGTTCGGTGTCCCCTCCGGCAAACTCCTCGGATTCTTTGTGTCTCAGCGAGGGATCGAGGCAAACCCTGACAAGATCAAGGCAATTGAGCAGATTGAAGCACCAAGACGAGTCAAAGATGTGTGTCAGCTTGCTGGCTGCGTTGCTGCTTTGAGTAGGTTCATCTCCAAATCTGCTGAGCGCGTCTTCCCCTTTTTCAAGATTTTGAAAAAGGCAGGGCCAATGAAATGGACCCCAGAGACCGAGGTAGCGTTG